>NW_027174647.1:0-219972 GCF_000390325.3 Nicotiana tomentosiformis
GTGGCTTGAACCACCATCATCAACACAATATTTCCTTGAAAGTTCTACAATAGCTATGGCAGCTATGCTTGAATGTTCTGCAAACTCAGCTACTGCTTGAGCATCAGAGGTAGCATCCTTAAATTTCATGTTCCAATTTTGCCTACCAATAGAAAAATAACCATAACCATCTCTAGGAAATGATTGCCCATGTTCCAACCTTTGATTATTGAAACCTAAGTGGCATGAACCACCATCATCAACACAATATTGCCTTTAAACTTCTACAACAGCTATGGCAGCTTGGCTTGAATGTTCTGCAAACTCAGCCGCTGCTTGAGCATCAGAGGTAGCATCCTTAAATTTCATGTTCCAATTCTGCCTGCCAACAGAAAAATTACCATTACCATCTCGAGGAAATGATTGCCCATGTTCCAACCTTTGATTCTTGAAACCTAAGTGGCATGAACCACCATCATCAACACAATATTGCCTTTAAAGTTCTACAACAGCTCTGGCAGCTAGGTTTGCATGCTCTGCAAAGTCAGTCACTGCTTGAGCAGCAGAGGTAGCATCCTTAAATTTCATGTTCCAATTATGCCTGCCAACAGAAAAATTACCATTACCATCTCCAGGAAATGATTGCCCATGTTCCAACATTTCATACTTGAAACCAAAGTGGCATGAACCACCATCATCAACACAATATTGCATTAAAAGTTCTACAACAGCTCTGGCACCTAGGTTTGTATGCTCTGCAAAGTCAGTCACTACTTGAGCAACAGAGGTAGCATCCTTAAATTTCATGTTCCAATTATGCCTGCCAACAGAAAAATTACCATTACCATTTCCAGGAAATGATTGCCCATGTTCCAACATTTCATCCTTGAAACCTAAGTAGCATGAACGACCATCATCAACACACTATTGCCTTGAAAGTTCTACAAAAGCTCTGGCGGCTAGGCTTGCATGTTCTGCAAACTCAACCGCTGCTTAAGCAGCAGAGGTAGCGTACTTAAATTTCATGTTACAATTCTGCCTGCCAACAGAAAAATTACCATTACCATCTCTAGAAAATGATTGCCCATGTTCCAACCTTTCATACTTGAAACCTAAGTGGCATGAACCACCATCATCCACACAATATTGCGCTTGAATATTCTGCAAACTCAGCCGCTGCTTGAGCAGCAGAGGTAGCATCCGTAAATTTCATGTTCCAATTCTGCATGCCAACCAAAGAAATTACCATTACCATCTCCAGGAAATGATTGCCCGTGTTCCAACCTTTCATACTTGAAACCTAAGTGGCTTGAACCACCATCATCAGCACAATATTTCCTTGAAAGTTCTACAACAGCTATGGCAGCTAGGCTTGAATGTTCTGCAAACTCAGCCGCTGCTTGAGCAGCAGAGGTAGCATCTTTAAATTTCATGTTCCAATTCTACCTGCCAACAGAACAATTACCATTACCATCTCCAGGAAATGATTGACCATGTTCCATCCTTTCATACTCGAAACCTAAGTGGCATGAACCACCATCATCCACACAATATTGCCTTTAAAGTTCTACAATAGCTATGGCAGCTAGGCTTGCATGTTCTGCAAACTTAGTCGTTGCTTGAGCAGCAGAGGAAGCATCCTTAAATGTCCTGTCCCAATTCTGCCTGCCAACAGAAGAATTACCATTACCATCTCCAAGAAATGATTGCCCATGTTCCAGCCTTTCATACTTGAAACCTAAGTGGCATGAACCACCATCATCCACATAATATTGCGCTTGAATGTTCTGCAAACTCAGCCGCTGCTTGACCAGCAGGGGTAGCATCCTTAAATTTCAGGTTCCAATTCTGCATGCCAACCAATAAATTACCATTACCATCTCCAGGAAATGATTGCCCATGTTCCAACCATTCATACTTGAAACCTAAGTGGCATGGACCACCTTCATCCACACAATATTGCGCTTGAATATTCTGCAAACTCAGCCGCTGCTTGAGCATCAGAGGTAGCATCCTTAAATTTCATGTTCCAATTCTTCATGCCAACCAAACAATTACCATTACCATCTCCAAGAAATGATTGCCCATGTTCTAACCTTTCATACTTGAAACCTACGTGGCATGAACCACCATCATCAACACAATATTGCATTAAAAGTTCAACAACAGCTCTGGCACCTAGGTTTGCATGCTCTGCAAAGTCAGTCGCTGCTTGAGCAGCAGAGGTAGCATCCTTAAATATCTTGTTCCAATTTTGCCTGCCAATAGAAAAATTACCATAACCATCCCTAGGAAATGATTGCCCATGTTCCAACCTTTCATCCTTGAAACCTAAGTGGCATAAACCACCATATTCAACATAATATTGCCTTTAAAGTTCTACAACAGCTCTGGCAGCTAGGCTTGAATGTTCTGTAATCTCAGCCATTGCTTGAGCAGCAGAGGTAGCATCCTTTAATTTCATGTTCCAATTCTACCTGCCAACAGAAAAATTACCATTACCATCTCCAGGAAATGATTGACCATGTTCCAACCTTTCATACTTGAAACCTAAGTGGCATGAACCACCATCATCCACACAATATTGCCTTTAAAGTTCTACAATAGCTATGGCAGCTAGGCTTGCATATTGTTCAAACTCAGTCGTTGCCTGAGCAGCAGAGGAAACATCCTTTAATTTCATGTTCCAATTCTGCCTGCCAACAGAAAAATTACCATTACCATCTCCAGGAAATGATTTCCCTTGTTCTAACCTTTCATACTTGAAACCTAAGTGGCATAAACCACCATCATCCACACAATATTACGCTTGAATGTTCTGCAAACTCAGCCGCTGCTTGAGCAGCAGAGGTAGCATCCTTAAATTTCATGTTCCAATTCTGCATGCCCACCAAACAATTACCATTACCATCTCCAGGAAATGATTGCCCATATTCCAACCATTCATACTTGAAACCTAAGTAGCATGAACCACCTTCATCCACACAATACTGCGCTTGAATATTCTGCAAACTCAGCCGCTGCTTGAGCATTAGAGGTAGCATCCTTAAATTTCATGTTCCAATTCCGCATGCCAACCAAACAATTACCATTACCATCTCCAGGAAATGATTGCCCATGTTCCAACCTTTCATACTTGAAACCTAAGTGGCATTTACCACCATCATAAACACAATATTGCATTAAAAGTTCTACAACAGCTCTGGCACCTAGGTTTGCATGCTCTGCAAAGTCAGTCGCTGCTTGAGCAGCAGAGGTAGCATCCTTAAATTTCATGTTCCAATTTTGCCTGCCAAAAGAAAAATTACCATAACCATCTCTAGGAAATGATTGCCCATGTTCCAACCGTTCATCCTGGAAACCTAAGTGGCATGAACCACCATCATCAACACAATATTGCCTTTAAAGTTCTACAACGGCTCTGGCAGCTAGGCTTGAATGTTCTGCAAACTCAGCCGCTTCTTGATCAGCAGAGGTAGCATCCTTAAATTTCATGTTCCAATTCTGCATGCCAACCGAAAAATTACCATTACCATCTCCAGGAAATGATTGCCCATGTTCCAACCTTTCATCCTTGAAATCTAAGTGGCATGAACCACCACCATCAACACAATATTGCCTTTAATGTTGTACAATAGCTATGGCAGCTAGGCTTGCATGTTCTGCAAATTCAGTCGTTGTTTTGAGCAGCAGAGATAGCATCCTTAAATTTCATGTTCCAATTCTACCTTCCAACAGAACAATTACCATTACCATCTCCAGGAAATGATTGACCATGTTCCAACCTTTCATACTTGAAACCTAAGTGGCATGAACCACCATCATCCACACAATATTGCGCTTGAATGTTCTGCAAACTCGACCGCTGCTTGAGCAGCAGAGGTAGCATCCTTAAATTTCATGTTCCAATTCTGCATGCCAACCAAACAATTACCATTACCATCTCTAGGAAATGATTGCCCATGTTCCAACCTTTCATACTTCAAACCTAAGTAGCATGAACCACCATCATCAACAAAATATTGCATTAAAAGTTCTACAACAGCTCTGGCGCCTAGGTTTGCATGCCCTGCAAAGTCAGTCGCTGCTTGAGCAGTAGAGGTAGCATCCTTAAATTTCATGTTCCAATTTTGCCTGCCAACAGAAAAATTACCATAACCATCTCTAGGAAATAATTGCCCATGTTCCAACCTTTCATCCTTGAAACCTAAGTGGCATAAACCACCATCATCAACACAATATTGCCTTTAAAGTTCTACAAAGGCTCTGGCAGCTAGGATTGAATGTTCTGCAAACTCAGTCGCTGCTTGAGCAGCAGAGGTAGCATCCTTAAATTACATGTTCCAATTCTGCCTGCCAACCAAAAAATTACCATTGCCATCTCCAGGAAATGATTGCCCATGTTCCAAACTTTCAACCTTGAAATCAAAGTGGCATGAACCACCATCCTCAACACAATATTGCCTTTAAAGTTCTACAATAGCTATGGCATCTAGGCTTGCATGTTCTGCAAACTCAGTCGCTGCTTGAGCAGCAGAGGTAGCATCCTTAAATTTCATGTTCCAATTCTACCGGCCAACAGAAAAATTACTATTACCATCACTTGGAAATGATTGAACATGTTCCAACCTTTCATACTTGAAACCTAAGTGGCATGAACCACCATCATCCACACAATATTGCCTTGAAAGTTCTACAAAAGCTCTGGCGGCTAGGCTTGCATGTTCTGCAAACTCAGCCGCTGCTTGAGCAGCAGAGGTAGCATCCTTAAATTTCATGTTCATATTATGTCTGCCAATAGAAATATTACCATTACCATCTCCATCAAATGATTGCCCATGTTCCAATCTTTCATCCTTCAAGCCTAAGTGGCATGAATAACCATCATCAACACAATATTGCCTTGAAAGTTCTACAAAAGCTCTGGCGGCTAAGCTTGCATGTTCTGCAAACTCAGCCGCTGCTTGAGCAGCAGAGGTAGCATCCTTAAATTTCATGTTCATATTATTTCTGCCAATAGAAAAATTACCATTACCATCTCCAGAAAATGATTGCCCATGTTCCAACCTTTCATCCTTGTCAACTAAGTCGCATGAACCACCATCATCAAAACACTATTGCCTTGAAAGATCTACAAAAGCTCTGGCGGCTAGGCTTGCATGTTCTACAAACTCAGCCACTGCTTGAGCAGCAGAGGTAGCATCCTTAAATTTCATGTTCCAATTCTACCTACCAACCAAAAAATTACCATTACCATCTCCAACAAATGATTGCCCATGTTCCAATCTTTCATCCTTGAAATCTAAGTGGCATGAACCACCATCATCAACACAATATTGCCTTGAAAGTTTTACAACAGCTCTGGCAGCTAGGCTTGCATGTTCTGCAAACTCAGTCGCTGCTTGAGCATTAGAGGTAGCATCCTTAAATTTCATGTTCTAATTCTTCCTACCAAAAAAATATTTACCATTACCATCTCTAGGAAATGATTTCCCATGTTCTACCCTTTCATACTTGAAACCTAAGTGGCATGAACCACCATCATCAACAAAATATTGCCTTGAAAATTCTACAAAATCTCTGGCGGCTAGGCTTGCATGTTCTGCAAACTCAGCCACTGCTTGAGCAGCAGAGGTAGCATCCTTAAATTTCATGTTCCAATTCTTCCTGCCAACAGCACAATTACCATTACCATCTCCAGGAAATGATTGCCCATGTTCCAACTTTTTATCCTTGAAAATTAAGTGGCATGAACCACCATCATCAACACAATATTGCCTTGAAAGTTCTACAAAAGCTCTGGCGGCTAGGCTTGCATGTTCTGCAAACTCAGCCGCTGCTTGAGCAGCAGAGGTAGCATCCTTAAATTTCATGTTCCAATTTTGCCTGCCTACAGAAAAATTACCATTACCATCTCTAGGAAATGATTGCCCATGTTCCAATCTTTCATCCTTGAAACCTAAGTGGCATGAACCACCATCGTCAACACACTATTGCCTTGAAAGTTCTACAAAAGCTCTGGCGGCTAGGCTTGAATGTTCTGCAAACTCAGCCGCTGCTTGAGCAGCAGAGGTAGCATCCTTAAATTTCATGTTCCAATTCTGCCTACCAACAGAAAAATTACGATTACAATCTCTAGGAAATGATTGACCATGTTCCAACCTTTTATCCTTGAAACCTACGTGGCATGAACCAGTATCATCAACATAATATTGCCTTGAAAGTTCTACAGCAGCTCTGGCAGCTAGGCTTGAATGTTCTGCAAACTCAGCTGCTGCTTGAGCAGCAGAGGTAGCATCCTTAAATTTCATGTTCCAATTCTACCTGCTAACCGAAAAATTACCATTACCATCTCTAGCAAATGATTGCCCATGTTCCAATCTTTCATCCTTGAAACCTAAGTGGCATGAACCACCATCATCAACACAATATTGCCTTGAAAGTTTTACAAAAGCTCTGGCGGCTAAGCTTGCAAGTTCTGCAAACTCAGCCGATGCTTGAGCAGCAGAGGTAGCATCCTTAAATTTCATGTTCCAATTCTGCTTGCCAATAGAAAAATTACCATTACCATCTTTAGGAAATGATTGCCCATGTTCCAACCTTTCATACTTGAAACCTAAGTGGCATGAACCACCATTATCAACACAATATTGCCTTGAAAGTTCTACAAAAGCTCTGGCGGCTAGGCTTGCATGTTCTGCAAACTCAGTCGCTGCTAGAGTAGCAGAGGTTGCATCCTTAAATTTCATGTTCCAATTCTGCCTGCCAACAGAACAATTACCATTACCAGCAAATGATTGCCCATGTTCCACCCTTTCATCCTTGTCAACTAAGTGGCATGAACCACCATCATCAACACACTATTGCGTTGAAAGTTCTACAAAATCTCTGGCGGCTAGGCTTGCATGTTCTGCAAACTTAGGCACTGCTTGAGCAGCAGAGGTAGCATCCTTAAATTTCATGTTCCAATTCTCCCTGCCAACCAAAAAAATACCATTACCATCTCCAGCAAATGATTGCCCATGTTCCAATCTTTCATCCTTGAAACCTAAGTGGCATGAACCACCATCATCAACACAATATTGCCTTGAAAGTTCTACAAAAGCTCTGGCGGCTAGGCTTGCATGTTCTGCAAACTCAGCCGCTGCTTGAGCAGCAGAGGTAGCATCCTTAAATTTCATGTTCCAATTTTGCCTGCCTACAGAAAAATTACCATTACCATCTCTAGGAAATGATTGCCCATGTTCCAATCTTTCATCCTTGAAACCTAAGTGGCATGAACCACCATCATCAACACAATATTGCATTAAAAGTTCTACAAAAGCTCTGGCGGCTAGGCTTGCATGTTCTGCAAACTCAGTCGCTGCTTGAGTAGCAGAGGTAGCATCCTTAAATTTCATGTTCCTATTTTGCCTGCCTACAGAAAAATTACCATTACCAGCAAATGATTGCCCTTGATCCAATCTTTCATCCTTGAAACCTAAGTGGCATGAACCACCATCATCAACACAATATTGCCTTGAAAGTTCTACAAAATCTCTGGCGGCTAGGCTTGCATGTTCTGCAAACTCAGGCACTGCTTGAGCAGCAGAGGTAGCATCCTTAAATTTCATGTTCCAATTCTGCCTACCAACAGAAAAATTACCATTACCATCTCCAGCAAATGATTGCCCATGTTCCAATCTTTCATCCTTGAAACCTAAGTGGCATGAACCACCATCATCAACACAATATTGCCTTGAAAGTTCTACAAAAGCTCTGGCGGCTAGGCTTGCATGTTCTGCAAACTCAGCCGCTGCTTGAGCAGCAGAGGTAGCATCCTTAAATTTCATGTTCATATTATGTCTACCAACAGAAAAATTACCATTACCATCTCTAGGAAATGATTGCCCATGTTCCAACCTTTCATCCTTGAAAACTAAGTGGCTTGAACCACCATCATCAACACACTATTGCCTTGAAACTTCTACAAAACCTCTGGCGGCTAGGCTTGCATGTTCTGCAAACTCAGCCACTGCTTGAGCAGCAGAGGTAGCATCCTTAAATTTCATTTTCCAATTCTGCATGCCAACCGAAAAATAACTATTACCATCTCCAGCAAATGATTGCCCATGTTCCAATCTTTCATCCTTGAAACCTAAGTGGCATGAACCACCATCATCAACACAATATTACCTTGAAAGTTCTACAAAAGCTCTGGCGGCTAGGCTTGCATGTTCTGCCAACTCAGCCGCTGCTTGAGCAGCAGAGGTAGCATCCTTAAATTTCATGTTCCAATTCTGCATGCCAAATGAAGAATTACCATTACCATCTCCAGGAAATGATTGCCCATATTCCAACCTTTCATCCTTGAAACCTAAGTGGCATGAACCACCACCATCAACACAATATTGCCTTGAAAGTTCTACAAAAGCTCTGGCGGTTAGGCTTGCATGTTCTGCAAACTCAGCCACTGCTTGAGCAGCAGATGTAGCATCCTTAAATTTCATGTTCCAATTCTGCCTGCCAACCGAAAAATTACCATTACCATCTCCAGCAAATGATTGCCCATGTTCCAATCTTTCATCCTTGAAACCTAAGTGGCATGAACCACCATCATCAACACAATATTGCCTTGAAAGTTCTACAAAAGCTCTGGCGGCTAAGCTTGCATGTTCTGCAAACTCAGCCGTTGCTTGAGCAGCAGAGGTAGCATCCTTAAATTTCATGTTCCAATTCTGCCTGCCAACCGAAAAATTACCATTACCATCTTCAGCAAATGATTGCCCATGTTCCAATCTTTCATCCTTGAAACCTAAGTGGCATGAACCACCACCATCAACACAATATTGCCTTGAAAGTTCTACAAAAGCTCTGGCGGCTAGGCTTGCATGTTTTGCAAACTCAGCCGCTGCTTGAGCAGCAGAGGTAGCATCCTTAAATTTCATGTTCCAATTCTGCCTGCCAACAGAAAAATTACCATTACCATCTTTAGGAAATGATTGCCCATGTTCCAACCTTTCATACTTGAAACCTAAGTGGCATGAACCACCATAATCAACATAATAATGCCTTGAAATTTCTACAAAAGCTCTGGCGGCTAGGCTTGCATGTTCTGCAAACTCAGCCGCTGCTTGAGTAGCAGAGGAAGCATCCTTAAATTTCATGTTCCAATTCTGCCTGCCAACAGAAAAATTACCATTACAATCTCTAGGAAATGATTGCCCATGTTCCAACCTTTCATCCTTGAAACCTACGTGGCATGAACCACCATCATCAACATAATATTGCCTTGAAAGTTCTACAGCAGCTCTGGCTGCTAGGCTTGAATGTTCTGCAAACTCAGCCGCTGCTTGAGCAGCAGAGGTAGCATCCTTAAATTTCATGTTCCAATTCTGCCTGCCAACCGAAAAATTACCATTACCATCCCCAGCAAATGATTGCCCATGTTCCAATCTTTCATCCTTGAAACCTAAGTGGCATGAACCACCATCATCAACACAATATTGCCTTGAAAGTTCTACAAAAGCTCTAGCGGCTAAGCTTGCAAGTTCTACAAACTCAGCCGCTGCTTGAGCAGCAGAGGTAGCATCCTTAAATTTCATGTTCCAATTCTGCCTGCCAATAGAAAAATTACCATTACCATCTTTAGGAAATGATTGCCCATGTTCCAACCTTTCATACTTGAAACCTAAGTGGCATGAACCACCATCATCAACACAATATTGCCTTGAAAGTTCTACAAAAGCTCTGGCGGCTAGGCTTGCATGTTCTGCAAACTCAGTCGCTGCTTGAGTAGCAGAGGTAGTATCCTTAAATTTCATGTTCCAATTCTGCCTGCCAACAGAAAAATTACCATTACCATCTCTAGGAAATGATCGCCCATGTTCCACCTTTTCATCCTTGTAAACTAAGTGGCATGAACCACCATCATCAACACACTATTGCCTTGAAAGTTCTACAAAAGCTCTGGCGGCTAGGCTTGCATGTTCTGCAAACTCAGCCACAGCTTGAGCAGCAGAGGTAGCATCCTTAAATTTCATGTTCCAATTCTCCCTGCCAACCAAAAAATTACCATTACCATCTCCAGCAAATGATTGCCCATCTTCCAATCTTTCATCCTTGAAACCTAAGTGGCATGAACCACCATCATCAACACAATATTGCATTAAAAGTTCTACAAAAGCTCTGGCGGCTAGGCTTGCATGTTCTGCAAACTCAGTCGCTGCTTGAGCAGTAGAGGTAGCATCCTTAAATTTCATGTTCCTATTTTGCCTGCCTACAGAAAAATTACCATTACCAGCAAATGATTGCCCATGTTCCAATCTTTCATTCTTAAAACCTAAGTGGCATGAACCACCATCACCAACACAATATTGCCTTGAAAGTTCTACAAAAGCTCTGGCGGCTAGGCTTGCATGTTCTGCAAACTCAGGCGCTGCTTGAGCAGTAGATGTAGCATCCTTAAATTTCATGTTCCAATTCTGCATGCCAACCGAAGAATTACCATTACCATCTCTAGGTAATGATTGCCCATGTTCCAACCATTCATACTTGAAACCTAAGTGGAATGAACCACCATCATCAACACAATATTGCCTTGAAAGTTCTACAGCAGCTCTGGCTGCTAGGCTTGAATGTTCTGCAAACTCAGCCGCTGCTTGAGCAGCAGAGGTAGCATCCTTAAATTTCATGTTCCAATTCTGCCTGCCAACTGAAAAATTACCATTACCATCTCCAGCAAATGATTGCCCATGTTCCAATCTTTCATCCTTGAAACCTAAGTGGCATGAACCACCATCATCAACACAATATTGCCTTGAAAGTTCTACAAAAGCTCTGGCGGCTAAGCTTGCATGTTCTGCAAACTCAGCCGCTGTTTGAGCAGCAGAGGTTGCATCCTTAAATTTCATGTTCCAATTCTGCCTGCCAACCGAAAAATTACCATTACCATCTTCAGCAAATGATTGCCCATGTTCCAATCTTTCATCCTTGAAACCTAAGTGGCATGAACCACCACCATCAACACAATATTGCCTTGAAAGTTCTACAAAAGCTCTGGCGGCTAGGCTTGCATGTTTTGCAAACTCAGCCGCTGCTTGAGCAGCAGAGGTAGCATCCTTAAATTTCATGTTCCAATTCTGCCTGCCAACAGAAACATTACCATTACCATCTTTAGGAAATGATTGCCCATGTTCCAACCTTTCATACTTGAAACCTAAGTGGCATGAACCACCATAATCAACATAATAATGCCTTGAAATTTCTACAAAAGCTCTGGCGGCTAGGCTTGCATGTTCTGCAAACTCAGCCGCTGCTTGAGTAGCAGAGGAAGCATCCTTAAATTTCATGTTCCAATTCTGCCTGCCAACAGAAAAATTACCATTACAATCTCTAGGAAATGATTGCCCATGTTCCAACCTTTCATCCTTGAAACCTACGTGGCATGAACCACCATCATCAACATAATATTGCCTTGAAAGTTCTACAGCAGCTCTGGCTGCTAGGCTTGAATGTTCTGCAAACTCAGCCACTACTTGAGCAGCAGAGGTAGCATCCTTAAATTTCATGTTCCAATTCTGCCTGCCAACCGAAAAATTACCATTACCATCTCCAGCAAATGATTGCCCATGTTCCAATCTTTCATCCTTGAAACCTAAGTGGCATGAACCACCATCATCAACACAATATTGCCTTGAAAGTTCTACAAAAGCTCTAGCGGCTAAGCTTGAAAGTTCTACAAACTCAGCCGCTGCTTGAGCAGCAGAGGTAGCATCCTTAAATTTCATGTTCCAATTCTGCCTGCCAATAGAAAAATTACCATTACCATCTTTAGGAAATGATTGCCCATGTTCCAACCTTTCATACTTGAAACCTAAGTGGCATGAACCACCATCATCAACACAATATTGCCTTGAAAGTTCTACAAAAGCTCTGGCGGCTAGGCTTGCATGTTCTGCAAACTCAGGCGCTGCTTGAGCAGCAGATGTAGCATCCTTAAATTTCATGTTCCAATTCTGCATGCCAACCGAAGAATTAACATTACCATCTCTAGGTAATGATTGCCCATGTTCCAACCATTCATACTTGAAACCTAAGTGGAATGAACCACCATCATCAACACAATATTGCCTTGAAAGTTCTACAGCAGCTCTGGCTGCTAGGTTTGAATGTTCTGCAAACTCAGCCGCTGCTTGAGCAGCAGAGGTAGCATCCTTAAATTTCATGTTCCAATTCTGCCTGCCAACCGAAAAATTACCATTACCATCTCCAGCAAATGATTGCCCATGTTCCAATCTTTCATCCTTGAAACCTAAGTGGCATGAACCACCATCATCAACACAATATTGCCTTGAAAGTTCTACAAAAGCTCTGGCGGCTAGGCTTGCATGTTCTGCAAACTCAGTCGCTGCTTGAGCAGTAGAGGTAGCATCCTTAAATTTCATGTTCCTATTTTGCCTGCCTACAGAAAAATTACCATTACCAGCAAATGATTGCCCATGTTCCAATCTTTCATTCTTAAAACCTAAGTGGCATGAACCACCATCACCAACACAATATTGCCTTGAAAGTTCTACAAAAGCTCTGGCGGCTAGGCTTGCATGTTCTGCAAACTCAGGCGCTGCTTGAGCAGTAGATGTAGCATCCTTAAATTTCATGTTCCAATTCTGCATGCCAACCGAAGAATTACCATTACCATCTCTAGGTAATGATTGCCCATGTTCCAACCATTCATACTTGAAACCTAAGTGGAATGAACCACCATCATCAACACAATATTGCCTTGAAAGTTCTACAGCAGCTCTGGCTGCTAGGCTTGAATGTTCTGCAAACTCAGCCGCTGCTTGAGCAGCAGAGGTAGCATCCTTAAATTTCATGTTCCAATTCTGCCTGCCAACTGAAAAATTACCATTACCATCTCCAGCAAATGATTGCCCATGTTCCAATCTTTCATCCTTGAAACCTAAGTGGCATGAACCACCATCATCAACACAATATTGCCTTGAAAGTTCTACAAAAGCTCTGGCGGCTAAGCTTGCATGTTCTGCAAACTCAGCCGCTGTTTGAGCAGCAGAGGTTGCATCCTTAAATTTCATGTTCCAATTCTGCCTGCCAACAGAAAAATTACCATTACCATCTTCAGCAAATGATTGCCCATGTTCCAATCTTTCATCCTTGAAACCTAAGTGGCATGAACCACCACCATCAACACAATATTGCCTTGAAAGTTCTACAAAAGCTCTGGCGGCTAGGCTTGCATGTTTTGCAAACTCAGCCGCTGCTTGAGCAGCAGAGGTAGCATCCTTAAATTTCATGTTCCAATTCTGCCTGCCAACAGAAACATTACCATTACCATCTTTAGGAAATGATTGCCCATGTTCCAACCTTTCATACTTGAAACCTAAGTCGCATGAACCACCATAATCAACATAATAATGCCTTGAAATTTCTACAAAAGCTCTGGCGGCTAGGCTTGCATGTTCTGCAAACTCAGCCGCTGCTTGAGTAGCAGAGGAAGCATCCTTAAATTTCATGTTCCAATTCTGCCTGCCAACAGAAAAATTACCATTACAATCTCTAGGAAATGATTGCCCATGTTCCAACCTTTCATCCTTGAAACCTACGTGGCATGAACCACCATCATCAACATAATATTGCCTTGAAAGTTCTACAGCAGCTCTGGCTGCTAGGCTTGAATGTTCTGCAAACTCAGCCACTACTTGAGCAGCAGAGGTAGCATCCTTAAATTTCATGTTCCAATTCTGCCTGCCAACCGAAAAATTACCATTACCATCTCCAGCAAATGATTGCCCATGTTCCAATCTTTCATCCTTGAAACCTAAGTGGCATGAACCACCATCATCAACACAATATTGCCTTGAAAGTTCTACAAAAGCTCTAGCGGCTAAGCTTGAAAGTTCTACAAACTCAGCCGCTGCTTGAGCAGCAGAGGTAGCATCCTTAAATTTCATGTTCCAATTCTGCCTGCCAATAGAAAAATTACCATTACCATCTTTAGGAAATGATTGCCCATGTTCCAACCTTTCATACTTGAAACCTAAGTGGCATGAACCACCATCATCAACACAATATTGCCTTGAAAGTTCTACAAAAGCTCTGGCGGCTAGGCTTGCATGTTCTGCAAACTCAGTCGCTGCTTGAGTAGCAGAGGTAGCATCCTTAAATTTCATGTTCCAATTCTGCCTGCCAACAGAAAAATTACCATTACCATCTCTAGGAAATGATCGCCCATGTTCCACCCTTTCATCCTTGTCAACTAAGTGGCATGAACCACCATCATCAACACACTATTGCCTTGAAAGTTCTACAAAAGCTCTGGCGGCTAGGATTGCATGATCTGCAAACTCAGTCACAGCTTGAGCAGCAGAGGTAGCATCCTTAAATTTCATGTTCCAATTCTCCCTGCCAACCAAAAAATTACCATTACCATCTCCAGCAAATGATTGCCCATCTTCCAATCTTTCATCCTTGAAACCTAAGTGGCATGAACCACCATCATCAACACAATATTGCATTAAAAGTTCTACAAAAGCTCTGGCGGCTAGGCTTGCATGTTCTGCAAACTCAGTCGCTGCTTGAGCAGCAGAGGTAGCATCCTTAAATTTCATGTTCCTATTTTGCCTACCTACAGAAAAATTACCATTACCAGCAAATGATTGCCCATGTTCCAATCTTTCATCCTTGAAACCTAAGTGGCATGAACCACCATCACCAACACAATATTGCCTTGAAAGTTCTACAAAAGCTCTGGCGGCTAGGCTTGCATGTTCTGTAAACTCAGGCGCTGCTTGAGCAGCAGAGGTAGCATCCTTAGATTTCATGTTCCAATTCTGCATGCCAACCGAAGAATTACCATTACCATCTCTAGGTAGTGATTGCCCATGTTCCAACCATTCATACTTGAAACCTAAGTGGCATTAACCACCATCATCAACACAATATTGCATTAAAAGTTCTACAAAAGCTCTGGCGGCTAGGCTTGCTTGTTCTACAAACTCAGTCGCTGCTTGAGCAGCAGAGGTTGTATCCTTAAATTTCATGTTCCTATTTTGCCTGCCTACAGAAAAATTACCATTACCAGCAAATGATTGCCCATGTTCCAATCTTTCATCCTTGAAACCTATGTGGCATGAACCACCATCATCAACACAATATTTCCTTGAAAGTTCTACAAAAGCTCTGGCGGCTAAGCTTGCATGTTCTGCAAACTCAGGCACTGCTTGAGCAGCAGAGGTAGCATCCTTAAATTTCATGTTCCAATTCTGCCTACCAACAGAAAAATTACCATTACCATCTCCAGCAAATGATTGCCCATGTTCCAATCTTTCATCCTTGAAACCTAAGTGGCATGAACCATCATCATCAACACAATATTGCCTTGAAAGTTCTACAAAAGCTCTGGCGGCTAGGCTTGCATGTTCTGCCAACTCAGCCGCTGCTTGAGCAGCAGAGGTAGCATCCTTAAATTTCAAGTTCCAATTCTGCATGCCAAATGAAGAATTACCATTACCATCTCCAGGAAATGATTGCCCATGTTCCAACCTTTCATCCTTGAAACCTAAGTGGCATGAACCACCACCATAAACACAATATTGCCTTGAAAGATCTACAAAAGCTCTGGCGGTTAGGCTTGCATGTTCTGCAAACTCAGCCACTGCTTGAGCACCAGATGTAGCATCCTTAAGTTTCATGTTCCAATTCTGCCTGCCAACCGAAAAATTACCATTACCATCTCCAGCAAATGATTGCCCATGTTCCAATCTTTCATCCTTGAAACCTAAGTGGCATGAACCACCATCATCAACACAATATTGCCTTGAAAGTTCTACAAAAGCTCTGGCGGCTAAGCTTGCATGTTCTGCAAACTCAGCCGTTGCTTGAGCAGCAGAGGTAGCATCCTTAAATTTCATGTTCCAATTCTGCCTGCCAACCGAAAAATTACCATTACCATAATCAGCAAATGATTTCCCATGTTCCAATCTTTCATCCTTGAAACCTAAGTGGCATGAACCACCACCATCAACACAATATTGCCTTGAAAGTTCTACAAAAGCTCTCGCGGCTAGGCTTGCACGTTTTGCAAACTCAGCCGTTGCTTGAGCAGCAGAGGTAGCATCCTTAAATTTCATGTTCCAATTCTGCCTGCCAACCGAAAAATTACCATTACCATCTTCAGCAAATGATTGCCCATGTTCCAATCTTTCATCCTTGAAACCTAAGTGGCATGAACCACCACCATCAACACAATATTGCCTTGAAAGTTCTACAAAAGCTCTGGCGGCTAGGCTTGCATGTTCTGCAAACTCAGCCGCTACTTGAGCAGCAGAGGTAGCATCCTTAAATTTCATGTTCCAATTCTGCCTGCCAACAGAAAAATTACCATTACCATCATTAGGAAATGATTGCCCATGTTCCAACCTTTCATACTTGAAACCTAAGTGGCATGAACCACCATAATCAATATAATAATGCCTTGAAATTTCTACAAAAGCTCTGGCGGCTAGGCTTGCATGTTCTGCAAACTCAGCCGCTGCTTGAGTAGCAGAGGAAGCATCCTTAAATTTCATGTTCCAATTCTGCCTGCCAACAGAAAAATTACCATTACAATCTCTAGGAAATGATTGCCCATGTTCCAACCTTTCATCCTTGAAACCTACGTGGCATGAACCACCATCATCAACATAATATTGCCTTGAAAGTTCTACAGCAGCTCTGGCAGCTAGGCTTGAATGTTCTGCAAACTCAGCCGCTGCTTGGGCAGCAGAGGTAGCATCCTTAAATTTCATGTTCCAATTCTGCCTGCCAACCGAAAAATTACCATTACCATCTCCAGCAAATGATTGCCCATGTTCCAATCTTTCATCCTTGAAACCTAAGTGGCATGAACCACCATCATCAACACAATATTGCCTTGAAAGTTCTACAAAAGCTCTGGCGGCTAGGCTTGCATGTTCTGCAAACTCAGCCGCTGCTTGAGCAGCAGAGGTAGCATCCTTAAATTTCATGTTCCAATTTTGCCTGCCTACAGAAAAATTACCATTACCATCTCTAGGAAATGATTGCCCATGTTCCAATCTTTCATCCTTGAAACCTAAGTGGCATGAACCACCATCATCAACACAATATTGCATTAAAAGTTCTACAAAAGCTCTGGCGGCTAGGCTTGCATGTTCTGCAAACTCAGTCGCTGCTTGAGTAGCAGAGGTAGCATCCTTAAATTTCATGTTCCTATTTTGCCTGCCTACAGAAAAATTACCATTACCAGCAAATGATTGCCCTTGATCCAATCTTTCATCCTTGAAACCTAAGTGGCATGAACCACCATCATCAACACAATATTGCCTTGAAAGTTCTACAAAATCTCTGGCGGCTAGGCTTGCATGTTCTGCAAACTCAGGCACTGCTTGAGCAGCAGAGGTAGCATCCTTAAATTTCATGTTCCAATTCTGCCTACCAACAGAAAAATTACCATTACCATCTCCAGCAAATGATTGCCCATGTTCCAATCTTTCATCCTTGAAACCTAAGTGGCATGAACCACCATCATCAACACAATATTGCCTTGAAAGTTCTACAAAAGCTCTGGCGGCTAGGCTTGCATGTTCTGCAAACTCAGCCGCTGCTTGAGCAGCAGAGGTAGCATCCTTAAATTTCATGTTCATATTATGTCTACCAACAGAAAAATTACCATTACCATCTCTAGGAAATGATTGCCCATGTTCCAACCTTTCATCCTTGAAAACTAAGTGGCTTGAACCACCATCATCAACACACTATTGCCTTGAAACTTCTACAAAACCTCTGGCGGCTAGGCTTGCATGTTCTGCAAACTCAGCCACTGCTTGAGCAGCAGAGGTAGCATCCTTAAATTTCATTTTCCAATTCTGCATGCCAACCGAAAAATAACTATTACCATCTCCAGCAAATGATTGCCCATGTTCCAATCTTTCATCCTTGAAACCTAAGTGGCATGAACCACCATCATCAACACAATATTACCTTGAAAGTTCTACAAAAGCTCTGGCGGCTAGGCTTGCATGTTCTGCCAACTCAGCCGCTGCTTGAGCAGCAGAGGTAGCATCCTTAAATTTCATGTTCCAATTCTGCATGCCAAATGAAGAATTACCATTACCATCTCCAGGAAATGATTGCCCATATTCCAACCTTTCATCCTTGAAACCTAAGTGGCATGAACCACCACCATCAACACAATATTGCCTTGAAAGTTCTACAAAAGCTCTGGCGGTTAGGCTTGCATGTTCTGCAAACTCAGCCACTGCTTGAGCAGCAGATGTAGCATCCTTAAATTTCATGTTCCAATTCTGCCTGCCAACCGAAAAATTACCATTACCATCTCCAGCAAATGATTGCCCATGTTCCAATCTTTCATCCTTGAAACCTAAGTGGCATGAACCACCATCATCAACACAATATTGCCTTGAAAGTTCTACAAAAGCTCTGGCGGCTAAGCTTGCATGTTCTGCAAACTCAGCCGTTGCTTGAGCAGCAGAGGTAGCATCCTTAAATTTCATGTTCCAATTCTGCCTGCCAACCGAAAAATTACCATTACCATCTTCAGCAAATGATTGCCCATGTTCCAATCTTTCATCCTTGAAACCTAAGTGGCATGAACCACCACCATCAACACAATATTGCCTTGAAAGTTCTACAAAAGCTCTGGCGGCTAGGCTTGCATGTTTTGCAAACTCAGCCGCTGCTTGAGCAGCAGAGGTAGCATCCTTAAATTTCATGTTCCAATTCTGCCTGCCAACAGAAAAATTACCATTACCATCTTTAGGAAATGATTGCCCATGTTCCAACCTTTCATACTTGAAACCTAAGTGGCATGAACCACCATAATCAACATAATAATGCCTTGAAATTTCTACAAAAGCTCTGGCGGCTAGGCTTGCATGTTCTGCAAACTCAGCCGCTGCTTGAGTAGCAGAGGAAGCATCCTTAAATTTCATGTTCCAATTCTGCCTGCCAACAGAAAAATTACCATTACAATCTCTAGGAAATGATTGCCCATGTTCCAACCTTTCATCCTTGAAACCTACGTGGCATGAACCACCATCATCAACATAATATTGCCTTGAAAGTTCTACAGCAGCTCTGGCTGCTAGGCTTGAATGTTCTGCAAACTCAGCCGCTGCTTGAGCAGCAGAGGTAGCATCCTTAAATTTCATGTTCCAATTCTGCCTGCCAACCGAAAAATTACCATTACCATCCCCAGCAAATGATTGCCCATGTTCCAATCTTTCATCCTTGAAACCTAAGTGGCATGAACCACCATCATCAACACAATATTGCCTTGAAAGTTCTACAAAAGCTCTAGCGGCTAAGCTTGCAAGTTCTACAAACTCAGCCGCTGCTTGAGCAGCAGAGGTAGCATCCTTAAATTTCATGTTCCAATTCTGCCTGCCAATAGAAAAATTACCATTACCATCTTTAGGAAATGATTGCCCATGTTCCAACCTTTCATACTTGAAACCTAAGTGGCATGAACCACCATCATCAACACAATATTGCCTTGAAAGTTCTACAAAAGCTCTGGCGGCTAGGCTTGCATGTTCTGCAAACTCAGTCGCTGCTTGAGTAGCAGAGGTAGTATCCTTAAATTTCATGTTCCAATTCTGCCTGCCAACAGAAAAATTACCATTACCATCTCTAGGAAATGATCGCCCATGTTCCACCTTTTCATCCTTGTAAACTAAGTGGCATGAACCACCATCATCAACACACTATTGCCTTGAAAGTTCTACAAAAGCTCTGGCGGCTAGGCTTGCATGTTCTGCAAACTCAGCCACAGCTTGAGCAGCAGAGGTAGCATCCTTAAATTTCATGTTCCAATTCTCCCTGCCAACCAAAAAATTACCATTACCATCTCCAGCAAATGATTGCCCATCTTCCAATCTTTCATCCTTGAAACCTAAGTGGCATGAACCACCATCATCAACACAATATTGCATTAAAAGTTCTACAAAAGCTCTGGCGGCTAGGCGTGCATGTTCTGCAAACTCAGTCGCTGCTTGAGCAGTAGAGGTAGCATCCTTAAATTTCATGTTCCTATTTTGCCTGCCTACAGAAAAATTACCATTACCAGCAAATGATTGCCCATGTTCCAATCTTTCATTCTTAAAACCTAAGTGGCATGAACCACCATCACCAACACAATATTGCCTTGAAAGTTCTACAAAAGCTCTGGCGGCTAGGCTTGCATGTTCTGCAAACTCAGGCGCTGCTTGAGCAGTAGATGTAGCATCCTTAAATTTCATGTTCCAATTCTGCATGCCAACCGAAGAATTACCATTACCATCTCTAGGTAATGATTGCCCATGTTCCAACCATTCATACTTGAAACCTAAGTGGAATGAACCACCATCATCAACACAATATTGCCTTGAAAGTTCTACAGCAGCTCTGGCTGCTAGGCTTGAATGTTCTGCAAACTCAGCCGCTGCTTGAGCAGCAGAGGTAGCATCCTTAAATTTCATGTTCCAATTCTGCCTGCCAACTGAAAAATTACCATTACCATCTCCAGCAAATGATTGCCCATGTTCCAATCTTTCATCCTTGAAACCTAAGTGGCATGAACCACCATCATCAACACAATATTGCCTTGAAAGTTCTACAAAAGCTCTGGCGGCTAAGCTTGCATGTTCTGCAAACTCAGCCGCTGTTTGAGCAGCAGAGGTTGCATCCTTAAATTTCATGTTCCAATTCTGCCTGCCAACCGAAAAATTACCATTACCATCTTCAGCAAATGATTGCCCATGTTCCAATCTTTCATCCTTGAAACCTAAGTGGCATGAACCACCACCATCAACACAATATTGCCTTGAAAGTTCTACAAAAGCTCTGGCGGCTAGGCTTGCATGTTTTGCAAACTCAGCCGCTGCTTGAGCAGCAGAGGTAGCATCCTTAAATTTCATGTTCCAATTCTGCCTGCCAACAGAAACATTACCATTACCATCTTTAGGAAATGATTGCCCATGTTCCAACCTTTCATACTTGAAACCTAAGTGGCATGAACCACCATAATCAACATAATAATGCCTTGAAATTTCTACAAAAGCTCTGGCGGCTAGGCTTGCATGTTCTGCAAACTCAGCCGCTGCTTGAGTAGCAGAGGAAGCATCCTTAAATTTCATGTTCCAATTCTGCCTGCCAACAGAAAAATTACCATTACAATCTCTAGGAAATGATTGCCCATGTTCCAACCTTTCATCCTTGAAACCTACGTGGCATGAACCACCATCATCAACATAATATTGCCTTGAAAGTTCTACAGCAGCTCTGGCTGCTAGGCTTGAATGTTCTGCAAACTCAGCCACTACTTGAGCAGCAGAGGTAGCATCCTTAAATTTCATGTTCCAATTCTGCCTGCCAACCGAAAAATTACCATTACCATCTCCAGCAAATGATTGCCCATGTTCCAATCTTTCATCCTTGAAACCTAAGTGGCATGAACCACCATCATCAACACAATATTGCCTTGAAAGTTCTACAAAAGCTCTGGCGGCTAGGCTTGCATGTTTTGCAAACTCAGCCGCTGCTTGAGCAGCAGAGGTAGCATCCTTAAATTTCATGTTCCAATTCTGCCTGCCAACAGAAACATTACCATTACCATCTTTAGGAAATGATTGCCCATGTTCCAACCTTTCATACTTGAAACCTAAGTGGCATGAACCACCATAATCAACATAATAATGCCTTGAAATTTCTACAAAAGCTCTGGCGGCTAGGCGTGCATGTTCTGCAAACTCAGTCGCTGCTTGAGCAGTAGAGGTAGCATCCTTAAATTTCATGTTCCTATTTTGCCTGCCTACAGAAAAATTACCATTACCAGCAAATGATTGCCCATGTTCCAATCTTTCATTCTTAAAACCTAAGTGGCATGAACCACCATCACCAACACAATATTGCCTTGAAAGTTCTACAAAAGCTCTGGCGGCTAGGCTTGCATGTTCTGCAAACTCAGGCGCTGCTTGAGCAGTAGATGTAGCATCCTTAAATTTCATGTTCCAATTCTGCATGCCAACCGAAGAATTACCATTACCATCTCTAGGTAATGATTGCCCATGTTCCAACCATTCATACTTGAAACCTAAGTGGAATGAACCACCATCATCAACACAATATTGCCTTGAAAGTTCTACAGCAGCTCTGGCTGCTAGGCTTGAATGTTCTGC
The DNA here is from genome assembly GCF_000390325.3 of Nicotiana tomentosiformis. Taxonomy (NCBI): domain Eukaryota; kingdom Viridiplantae; phylum Streptophyta; class Magnoliopsida; order Solanales; family Solanaceae; genus Nicotiana; species Nicotiana tomentosiformis. Next base: position 22,176 of record NW_027174647.1, read on the forward strand.
AAACTCAGCCGCTGCTTGAGCAGCAGAGGTAGCATCCTTAAATTTCATGTTCCAATTCTGCCTGCCAACTGAAAAATTACCATTACCATCTCCAGCAAATGATTGCCCATGTTCCAATCTTTCATCCTTGAAACCTAAGTGGCATGAACCACCATCATCAACACAATATTGCCTTGAAAGTTCTACAAAAGCTCTGGCGGCTAAGCTTGCATGTTCTGCAAACTCAGCCGCTGTTTGAGCAGCAGAGGTTGCATCCTTAAATTTCATGTTCCAATTCTGCCTGCCAACCGAAAAATTACCATTACCATCTTCAGCAAATGATTGCCCATGTTCCAATCTTTCATCCTTGAAACCTAAGTGGCATGAACCACCACCATCAACACAATATTGCCTTGAAAGTTCTACAAAAGCTCTGGCGGCTAGGCATGCATGTTTTGCAAACTCAGCCGCTGCTTGAGCAGCAGAGGTAGCATCCTTAAATTTCATGTTCCAATTCTGCCTGCCAACAGAAACATTACCATTACCATCTTTAGGAAATGATTGCCCATGTTCCAACCTTTCATACTTGAAACCTAAGTGGCATGAACCACCATAATCAACATAATAATGCCTTGAAATTTCTACAAAAGCTCTGGCGGCTAGGCTTGCATGTTCTGCAAACTCAGCCGCTGCTTGAGTAGCAGAGGAAGCATCCTTAAATTTCATGTTCCAATTCTGCCTGCCAACAGAAAAATTACCATTACAATCTCTAGGAAATGATTGCCCATGTTCCAACCTTTCATCCTTGAAACCTACGTGGCATGAACCACCATCATCAACATAATATTGCCTTGAAAGTTCTACAGCAGCTCTGGCTGCTAGGCTTGAATGTTCTGCAAACTCAGCCACTACTTGAGCAGCAGAGGTAGCATCCTTAAATTTCATGTTCCAATTCTGCCTGCCAACCGAAAAATTACCATTACCATCTCCAGCAAATGATTGCCCATGTTCCAATCTTTCATCCTTGAAACCTAAGTGGCATGAACCACCATCATCAACACAATATTGCCTTGAAAGTTCTACAAAAGCTCTAGCGGCTAAGCTTGAAAGTTCTACAAACTCAGCCGCTGCTTGAGCAGCAGAGGTAGCATCCTTAAATTTCATGTTCCAATTCTGCCTGCCAATAGAAAAATTACCATTACCATCTTTAGGAAATGATTGCCCATGTTCCAACCTTTCATACTTGAAACCTAAGTGGCATGAACCACCATCATCAACACAATATTGCCTTGAAAGTTCTACAAAAGCTCTGGCGGCTAGGCTTGCATGTTCTGCAAACTCAGGCGCTGCTTGAGCAGCAGATGTAGCATCCTTAAATTTCATGTTCCAATTCTGCATGCCAACCGAAGAATTAACATTACCATCTCTAGGTAATGATTGCCCATGTTCCAACCATTCATACTTGAAACCTAAGTGGAATGAACCACCATCATCAACACAATATTGCCTTGAAAGTTCTACAGCAGCTCTGGCTGCTAGGTTTGAATGTTCTGCAAACTCAGCCGCTGCTTGAGCAGCAGAGGTAGCATCCTTAAATTTCATGTTCCAATTCTGCCTGCCAACCGAAAAATTACCATTACCATCTCCAGCAAATGATTGCCCATGTTCCAATCTTTCATCCTTGAAACCTAAGTGGCATGAACCACCATCATCAACACAATATTGCCTTGAAAGTTCTACAAAAGCTCTGGCGGCTAGGCTTGCATGTTCTGCAAACTCAGTCGCTGCTTGAGCAGTAGAGGTAGCATCCTTAAATTTCATGTTCCTATTTTGCCTGCCTACAGAAAAATTACCATTACCAGCAAATGATTGCCCATGTTCCAATCTTTCATTCTTAAAACCTAAGTGGCATGAACCACCATCACCAACACAATATTGCCTTGAAAGTTCTACAAAAGCTCTGGCGGCTAGGCTTGCATGTTCTGCAAACTCAGGCGCTGCTTGAGCAGTAGATGTAGCATCCTTAAATTTCATGTTCCAATTCTGCATGCCAACCGAAGAATTACCATTACCATCTCTAGGTAATGATTGCCCATGTTCCAACCATTCATACTTGAAACCTAAGTGGAATGAACCACCATCATCAACACAATATTGCCTTGAAAGTTCTACAGCAGCTCTGGCTGCTAGGCTTGAATGTTCTGCAAACTCAGCCGCTGCTTGAGCAGCAGAGGTAGCATCCTTAAATTTCATGTTCCAATTCTGCCTGCCAACTGAAAAATTACCATTACCATCTCCAGCAAATGATTGCCCATGTTCCAATCTTTCATCCTTGAAACCTAAGTGGCATGAACCACCATCATCAACACAATATTGCCTTGAAAGTTCTACAAAAGCTCTGGCGGCTAAGCTTGCATGTTCTGCAAACTCAGCCGCTGTTTGAGCAGCAGAGGTTGCATCCTTAAATTTCATGTTCCAATTCTGCCTGCCAACAGAAAAATTACCATTACCATCTTCAGCAAATGATTGCCCATGTTCCAATCTTTCATCCTTGAAACCTAAGTGGCATGAACCACCACCATCAACACAATATTGCCTTGAAAGTTCTACAAAAGCTCTGGCGGCTAGGCTTGCATGTTTTGCAAACTCAGCCGCTGCTTGAGCAGCAGAGGTAGCATCCTTAAATTTCATGTTCCAATTCTGCCTGCCAACAGAAACATTACCATTACCATCTTTAGGAAATGATTGCCCATGTTCCAACCTTTCATACTTGAAACCTAAGTCGCATGAACCACCATAATCAACATAATAATGCCTTGAAATTTCTACAAAAGCTCTGGCGGCTAGGCTTGCATGTTCTGCAAACTCAGCCGCTGCTTGAGTAGCAGAGGAAGCATCCTTAAATTTCATGTTCCAATTCTGCCTGCCAACAGAAAAATTACCATTACAATCTCTAGGAAATGATTGCCCATGTTCCAACCTTTCATCCTTGAAACCTACGTGGCATGAACCACCATCATCAACATAATATTGCCTTGAAAGTTCTACAGCAGCTCTGGCTGCTAGGCTTGAATGTTCTGCAAACTCAGCCACTACTTGAGCAGCAGAGGTAGCATCCTTAAATTTCATGTTCCAATTCTGCCTGCCAACCGAAAAATTACCATTACCATCTCCAGCAAATGATTGCCCATGTTCCAATCTTTCATCCTTGAAACCTAAGTGGCATGAACCACCATCATCAACACAATATTGCCTTGAAAGTTCTACAAAAGCTCTAGCGGCTAAGCTTGAAAGTTCTACAAACTCAGCCGCTGCTTGAGCAGCAGAGGTAGCATCCTTAAATTTCATGTTCCAATTCTGCCTGCCAATAGAAAAATTACCATTACCATCTTTAGGAAATGATTGCCCATGTTCCAACCTTTCATACTTGAAACCTAAGTGGCATGAACCACCATCATCAACACAATATTGCCTTGAAAGTTCTACAAAAGCTCTGGCGGCTAGGCTTGCATGTTCTGCAAACTCAGTCGCTGCTTGAGTAGCAGAGGTAGCATCCTTAAATTTCATGTTCCAATTCTGCCTGCCAACAGAAAAATTACCATTACCATCTCTAGGAAATGATCGCCCATGTTCCACCCTTTCATCCTTGTCAACTAAGTGGCATGAACCACCATCATCAACACACTATTGCCTTGAAAGTTCTACAAAAGCTCTGGCGGCTAGGATTGCATGATCTGCAAACTCAGTCACAGCTTGAGCAGCAGAGGTAGCATCCTTAAATTTCATGTTCCAATTCTCCCTGCCAACCAAAAAATTACCATTACCATCTCCAGCAAATGATTGCCCATCTTCCAATCTTTCATCCTTGAAACCTAAGTGGCATGAACCACCATCATCAACACAATATTGCATTAAAAGTTCTACAAAAGCTCTGGCGGCTAGGCTTGCATGTTCTGCAAACTCAGTCGCTGCTTGAGCAGCAGAGGTAGCATCCTTAAATTTCATGTTCCTATTTTGCCTACCTACAGAAAAATTACCATTACCAGCAAATGATTGCCCATGTTCCAATCTTTCATCCTTGAAACCAAAGTGGCATGAACCACCATCACCAACACAATATTGCCTTGAAAGTTCTACAAAAGCTCTGGCGGCTAGGCTTGCATGTTCTGTAAACTCAGGCGCTGCTTGAGCAGCAGAGGTAGCATCCTTAGATTTCATGTTCCAATTCTGCATGCCAACCGAAGAATTACGATTACCATCTCTAGGTAGTGCTTGCCCATGTTCCAACCATTCATACTTGAAACCTAAGTGGCATTAACCACCATCATCAACACAATATTGCATTAAAAGTTCTACAAAAGCTCTGGCGGCTAGGCTTGCTTGTTCTACAAACTCAGTCGCTGCTTGAGCAGCAGAGGTTGTATCCTTAAATTTCATGTTCCTATTTTGCCTGCCTACAGAAAAATTACCATTACCAGCAAATGATTGCCCATGTTCCAATCTTTCATCCTTGAAACCTATGTGGCATGAACCACCATCATCAACACAATATTTCCTTGAAAGTTCTACAAAAGCTCTGGCGGCTAAGCTTGCATGTTCTGCAAACTCAGGCACTGCTTGAGCAGCAGAGGTAGCATCCTTAAATTTCATGTTCCAATTCTGCCTACCAACAGAAAAATTACCATTACCATCTCCAGCAAATGATTGCCCATGTTCCAATCTTTCATCCTTGAAACCTAAGTGGCATGAACCATCATCATCAACACAATATTGCCTTGAAAGTTCTACAAAAGCTCTGGCGGCTAGGCTTGCATGTTCTGCCAACTCAGCCGCTGCTTGAGCAGCAGAGGTAGCATCCTTAAATTTCAAGTTCCAATTCTGCATGCCAAATGAAGAATTACCATTACCATCTCCAGGAAATGATTGCCCATGTTCCAACCTTTCATCCTTGAAACCTAAGTGGCATGAACCACCACCATAAACACAATATTGCCTTGAAAGATCTACAAAAGCTCTGGCGGTTAGGCTTGCATGTTCTGCAAACTCAGCCACTGCTTGAGCACCAGATGTAGCATCCTTAAGTTTCATGTTCCAATTCTGCCTGCCAACCGAAAAATTACCATTACCATCTCCAGCAAATGATTGCCCATGTTCCAATCTTTCATCCTTGAAACCTAAGTGGCATGAACCACCATCATCAACACAATATTGCCTTGAAAGTTCTACAAAAGCTCTGGCGGCTAAGCTTGCATGTTCTGCAAACTCAGCCGTTGCTTGAGCAGCAGAGGTAGCATCCTTAAATTTCATGTTCCAATTCTGCCTGCCAACCGAAAAATTACCATTACCATCTTCAGCAAATGATTTCCCATGTTCCAATCTTTCATCCTTGAAACCTAAGTGGCATGAACCACCACCATCAACACAATATTGCCTTGAAAGTTCTACAAAAGCTCTCGCGGCTAGGCTTGCACGTTTTGCAAACTCAGCCGTTGCTTGAGCAGCAGAGGTAGCATCCTTAAATTTCATGTTCCAATTCTGCCTGCCAACCGAAAAATTACCATTACCATCTTCAGCAAATGATTGCCCATGTTCCAATCTTTCATCCTTGAAACCTAAGTGGCATGAACCACCACCATCAACACAATATTGCCTTGAAAGTTCTACAAAAGCTCTGGCGGCTAGGCTTGCATGTTCTGCAAACTCAGCCGCTACTTGAGCAGCAGAGGTAGCATCCTTAAATTTCATGTTCCAATTCTGCCTGCCAACAGAAAAATTACCATTACCATCATTAGGAAATGATTGCCCATGTTCCAACCTTTCATACTTGAAACCTAAGTGGCATGAACCACCATAATCAATATAATAATGCCTTGAAATTTCTACAAAAGCTCTGGCGGCTAGGCTTGCATGTTCTGCAAACTCAGCCGCTGCTTGAGTAGCAGAGGAAGCATCCTTAAATTTCATGTTCCAATTCTGCCTGCCAACAGAAAAATTACCATTACAATCTCTAGGAAATGATTGCCCATGTTCCAACCTTTCATCCTTGAAACCTACGTGGCATGAACCACCATCATCAACATAATATTGCCTTGAAAGTTCTACAGCAGCTCTGGCAGCTAGGCTTGAATGTTCTGCAAACTCAGCCGCTGCTTGGGCAGCAGAGGTAGCATCCTTAAATTTCATGTTCCAATTCTGCCTGCCAACCGAAAAATTACCATTACCATCTCCAGCAAATGATTGCCCATGTTCCAATCTTTCATCCTTGAAACCTAAGTGGCATGAACCACCATCATCAACACAATATTGCCTTGAAAGTTCTACAAAAGCTCTAGCGGCTAAGCTTGCAAGTTCTGCAAACTCAGCCGCTGCTTGAGCAGCAGAGGTAGCATCCTTAAATTTCATGTTCCAATTCTGCCTGCCAATAGAACAATTACCATTACCATCTTTAGGAAATGATTGCCCATGTTCCAACCTTTCATACTTGAAACCTAAGTGGCATGAACCACCATCATCAACACAATATTGCCTTGAAAGATCTACAAAAGCTCTGGCGGCTAGGCTTGCATGTTCTGCAAACTCAGTCGCTGCTTGAGTAGCAGAGGTAGCATCCTTAAATTTCATGTTCCAATTCTGCCTGCCAACAGAAAAATTACCATTACCATCTCTAGGAAATGATCGCCCATGTTCCACCCTTTCATCCTTGTCAACTAAGTGGCATGAACCACCATCATCAACATACTATTTCCTTGAAATTTCTACAAAAGCTCTGGCGGCTAGGCTTGCATGTTCTGCAAACTCAGCCACAGCTTGAGCAGCAGAGGTAGCATACTTAAATTTCATGTTCCAATTCTCCCTGCCAACCAAAAAATTACCATTACCATCTCCAGCAAATGATTGCCCATCTTCCAATCTTTCATCCTTGAAACCTAAGTGGCATGAACCACCATCATCAACACAATATTGCATTAAAAGTTCTACAAAAGCTCTGGCGGCTAGGCTTGCATGTTCTGCAAACTCCGTCGCTGCTTGGGCAGCAGAGGTAGCATCCTTAAATTTCATGTTCCTATTTTGCCTGCCTACAGAAAAATTACCATTACCAGCAAATGATTGCCCATGTTCCAATCTTTCATCCTTGAAACCTAAGTGGCATGAACCACCATCACCAACACAATATTGCCTTGAAAGTTCTACAAAAGCTCTGGCGGTTAGGCTTGCATGTTCTGCAAACTCAGGCGCTGCTTGAGCAGCAGAGGTAGCATCCTTAAATTTCATGTTCCAATTCTGCATGCCAACCGAAGAATCCATTACCATCTCTAGTTAATGATTGCCCATGTTCCAACCATTCATACTTGAAACCTAAGTGGCATGAACCACCATCATCAACACAATATTGCATTAAAAGTTCTACAAAAGCTCTAGCGGCTAGGCTTGCTTGTTCTGCAAACTCAGTCGCTGCTTGAGCAGCAGAGGTTGCATCCTTAAATTTCATGTTCCTATTTTGCCTGCCTACAAAAAAATTACCATTACCAGCAAATGATTGCCCATGTTCCAATCTTTCATCCTTGAAACCTAAGTGGCATGAACCACCATCATCAACACAATATTGCCTTGAAAGTTCTACAAAAGCTCTGGCGGCTAAGCTTGCATGTTCTGCAAACTCAGGCACTGCTTGAGCAGCAGAGGTAGCATCCTTAAATTTCATGTTCCAATTCTGCCTACCAACAGAAAAATTACCATTACCATCTCCAGCAAATGATTGCCCATGTTCCAATCTTTCATCCTTGAAACCTAAGTGGCATGAACCACCATCATCAACACAATATTGCCTTGAAAGTTCTACAAAAGCTCTAGCGGCTAAGCTTGCAAGTTCTGCAAACTCAGCCGCTGCTTGAGCAGCAGAGGTAGCATCCTTAAATTTCATGTTCCAATTCTGCCTGCCAATAGAACAATTACCATTACCATCTTTAGGAAATGATTGCCCATGTTCCAACCTTTCATACTTGAAACCTAAGTGGCATGAACCACCATCATCAACACAATATTGCCTTGAAAGATCTACAAAAGCTCTGGCGGCTAGGCTTGCATGTTCTGCAAACTCAGTCGCTGCTTGAGTAGCAGAGGTAGCATCCTTAAATTTCATGTTCCAATTCTGCCTGCCAACAGAAAAATTACCATTACCATCTCTAGGAAATGATCGCCCATGTTCCACCCTTTCATCCTTGTCAACTAAGTGGCATGAACCACCATCATCAACACACTATTGCCTTGAAATTTCTACAAAAGCTCTGGCGGCTAGGCTTGCATGTTCTGCAAACTCAGCCACAGCTTGAGCAGTAGAGGTAGCATCCTTAAATTTCATGTTCCAATTCTCCCTGCTAACCAAAAAATTACCATTACCATCTCCAGCAAATGATTGCCCATCTTCCAATCTTTCATCCTTGAAACCTAAGTGGCATGAACCACCATCATCAACACAATATTGCCTTGAAAGTTCTACAAAAGCTCTGGCGGCTAGGCTTGCATGTTCTGCAAACTCAGCCGCTGCTTGAGCAGCAAAGGTAGCATCCTTAAATTTCATGTTCCAATTCTGCCTGCCAACAGAAAAATTACCATTACCATCTTTAGGAAATGATTGCCCATGTTCCAACCTTTCATACTTGAAACCTAAGTGGCATGAACCACCATAATCAACATAATAATGCCTTGAAATTTCTACAAAAGCTCTGGCGGCTAGGCTTGCATGTTCTGCAAACTCAGCCGCTGCTTGAGTAGCAGAGGAAGCATCCTTAAATTTCATGTTCCAATTCTGCCTGCCAACAGAAAAATTACCATTACAATCTCTAGGAAATGATTGCCCATGTTCCAACCTTTCATCCTTAAAACCTACGTGGTATGAACCACCATCATCAACATAATATTGCCTTGAAAGTTCTACAGCAGCTCTGGCAGCTAGGCTCGAATGTTCTGCAAACTCAGCCGCTGCTTGAGTTGCAGAGGTAGCATCCTTAAATTTCATGTTCCAATTCTGCCTGCCAACCGAACAATTACCATTACCATCTCCAGTAAATGATTGCCCATGTTCCAATCTTTCATCCTTGAAACCTAAGTGGCATGAACCACCATCATCAACACAATATTGCCTTGAAAGTTCTACAAAAGCTCTAGCGGCTAAGCTTGCAAGTTCTGCAAACTCAGCCGCTGCTTGAGCAGCAGAGGTAGCATCCTTAAATTTCATGTTCCAATTCTGCCTGCCAATAGAAAAATTACCATTACCATCTTTAGGAAATGATTGCCCATGTTCCAACCTTTCATACTTGAAACCTAAGTGGCATGAACCACCATCATCAACACAATATTGCCTTGAAAGTTCTACAAAAGCTCTGGCGGCTAGGCTTGCATGTTCTGCAAACTCAGTCGCTGCTTGAGTAGCAGAGGTAGCATCCTTAAATTTCATGTTCCAATTCTGCCTGCCAACAGAAAAATTACCATTACCATCTCTAGGAAATGATCGCCCATGTTCCACCCTTTCATCCTTGTCAACTAAGTGGCATGAACCACCATCATCAACATACTATTGCCTTGAAATTTCTACAAAAGCTCTGGCGGCTAGGCTTGCATGTTCTGCAAACTCAGCCACAGCTTGAGCAGCAGAGGTAGCATCCTTAAATTTCATGTTCCAATTCTCCCTGCCAACCAAAACATTACCATTACCATCTCCAGCAAATGATTGCCCATCTTCCAATCTTTCATCCTTGAAACCTAAGTGGCATGAACCACCATCATCAACACAATATTGCATTAAAAGTTCTACAAAAGCTCTGGCGGCTAGGCTTGCATGTTCTGCAAACTCAGTCGCTGCTTGGGCAGCAGAGGTAGCATCCTTAAATTTCATGTTCCTATTTTGCCTGCCTACAGAAAAATTACCATTACCAGCAAATGATTGCCCATGTTCCAATCTTTCATCCTTGAAACCTAAGTGGCATGAACCACCATCACCAACACAATATTGCCTTGAAAGTTCTACAAAAGCTCTGGCGGCTAGGCTTGCATGTTCTGCAAACTCAGGCGCTGCTTGAGCAGCAGAGGTAGCATCCTTAAATTTCATGTTCCAATTCTGCATGCCAACCGAAGAATCCATTACCATCTCTAGTTAATGATTGCCCATGTTCCAACCATTCATACTTGAAACCTAAGTGGCATGAACCACCATCATCAACACAATATTGCATTAAAAGCTCTACAAAAGCTCTGGCGGCTGGTCTTGCTTGTTCTGCAAACTCAGTCGCTGCTTGAGCAGCAGAGGTTGCATCCTTAAATTTCATGTTCCTATTTTGCCTGCCTACAAAAAAATTACCATTACCAGCAAATGATTGCCCATGTTCCAATCTTTCATCCTTGAAACCTAAGTGGCATGAACCACCATCATCAACACAACATTGCCTTGAAAGTTCTACAAAAGCTCTGGCGGCTAAGCTTGCATGTTCTGCAAACTCAGGCACTGCTTGAGCAGCAGAGGTAGCATCCTTAAATTTCATGTTCCAATTCTGCCTACCAACAGAAAAATTACCATTACCATCTCCAGCAAATGATTGCCCATGTTCCAATCTTTCATCCTTGAAACCTAAGTGGCATGAACCACCATCATCAACACAATATTGCCTTGAAAGTTCTACAAAAGCTCTGGCGGCTAGGCTTGCATGTTCTGCAAACTCAGCCGCTGCTTGAGCAGCAGAGGTAGCATCCTTAAATTTCATGTTCATATTAATTCTACCAACAGAAAAATTACCATTACCATCTCTAGGAAATGATTGCCCATGTTCCAACCTTTCATCCTTGAAAACTAAGTGGCTTGAACCACCATCATCAACACACTATTGCCTTGAAAGTTCTACAAAACCTCTGGCGGCTAGGCTTGCATGTTCTGCAAACTCAGCCACTGCTTGAGCAGCAGAGGTAGCATCCTTAAATTTCATGTTCCAATTCTGCCTGCCAACAGAAAAATTACAATTACCTTCACCAGCAAATGATTGCCCATGTTCCAATCTTTCATCCTTGAAACCTAAGTGGCATGAACCACCATCATCAACACAATATTGCGTTGAAAGTTCTACAAAAGCTCTGGCGGCTAGGCTTGCATGTTCTGCAAACTCAGCCGCTGCTTGAGCAGCAAAGATAGCATCTTTAAATTTCATGTTCCAATTCTGCATGCCAACCGAAAAATTACCATTACCATCTCTAGCAAATGATTGCCCATGTTCCAATCTTTCATCCTTGAAACCTAAGTGGCATGAACCACCATCATCAACACAATATTGCCTTGAAAGTTCTACAAAAGTTCTGGCGGCTAGGCTTGCATGTTCTACCAACTCAGCCGCTGCTTGAGCAGCAGAGGTAGCATCCTTAAATTTCATGTTCCAAAAGCTCTGGCGGCTAGGCTTGCATGTTCTGCAAACTCAGCCGCTGCTTGAGCAGCAGAGGTAGCGTCCTTAAATTTCATGTTCATATTAATTCTACCAACAGAAAAATTACCATTACCATCTCTAGGAAATGATTGCCCATGTTCCAACCTTTCATCCTTGAAAACTAAGTGGCTTGAACCACCATCATCAACACACTATTGCCTTGAAAGTTCTACAAAACCTCTGGCGGCTAGGCTTGCATGTTCTGCAAACTCAGCCACTGCTTGAGCAGCAGAGGTAGCATCCTTAAATTTCATGTTCCAATTCTGCCTGCCAACAGAAAAATTACCATTACCTTCACCAGCAAATGATTGCCCATGTTCCAATCTTTCATCCTTGAAACCTAAGTGGCATGAACCACCATCATCAACACAATATTGCCTTGAAAGTTCTACAAAAGCTCTGGCGGCTAGGCTTGCATGTTCTGCAAACTCAGCCGCTGCTTGAGCAGCAAAGATAGCATCTTTAAAGTTCATGTTCCAATTCTGCATGCCAACCGAAAAATTACCATTACCATCTCTAGCAAATGATTGCCCATGTTCCAATATTTCATCCTTGAAACCTAAGTGGCATGAACCACCATCATTAACACAATATTGCCTTGAAAGTTCTACAAAAGCTCTGGCGACTAGGCTTGCATGTTCTGCAAACTCAGGCGCTGCTTGAGCAGCAGAGGTAGCATCCTTAAATTTCATGTTCCAATTCTGCATGCCAACCGAAGAATCCATTACCATCTCTAGTTAATGATTGCCCATGTTCCAACCATTCATACTTGAAACCTAAGTGGCATGAACCACCATCATCAACACAATATTGCATTAAAAGTTCTACAAAAGCTTTGGCGGCTAGGCTTGCTTGTTCTGCAAATTCAGTCGCTGCTTGAGCAGCAGAGGTTGCATCCTTAAATTTCATGTTCCTATTTTGCCTGCCTACAAAAAAATTACCATTACCAGCAAATGATTGCCCATGTTCCAATCTTTCATCCTTGAAACCTAAGTGGCATGAACCACCATCATCAACACAATATTGCCTTGAAAGTTCTACAAAAGCTCTGGCGGCTAAGCTTGAGTGTTCTGCAAACTCAGGCACTGCTTGAGCAGCAGAGGTAGCATCCTTAAATTTCATGTTCCAATTCTGCCTACCAACAGAAAAATTACCATTACCATCTCCAGCAAATGATTGCCCATGTTCCAATCTTTCATCCTTGAAACCTAAGTGGCATGAACCACCATCATCAACACAATATTGCCTTGAAAGTTCTACAAAAGCTCTGGCGGCTAGGCTTGCATGTTCTGCAAACTCAGCCGTTGCTTGAGCAGCAAAGATAGCATCTTTAAATTTCATGTTCCAATTCTGCATGCCAACCGAAAAATTACCATTACCATCTCTAGCAAATGATTGCCCATGTTCCAATCTTTCATCCTTGAAACCTAAGTGGCATGAACCACCATCATCAACACAATATTGCCTTGAAAGTTTTACAAAAGTTCTGGCGGCTAGGCTTGCATGTTCTACCAACTCAGCCGCTGCTTGAGCAGCAGAGGTAGCATCCTTAAATTTCATGTTCATATTAATTCTACCAACAGAAAAATTACCATTACCATCTCTAGGAAATGATTGCCCATGTTCCAACCTTTCATCCTTGAAAACTAAGTGGCTTGAACCACCATCATCAACACACTATTGCCTTGAAAGTTCTACAAAACCTCTGGCGGCTAGGCTTGCATGTTCTGCAAACTCAGCCACTGCTTGAGCAGCAGAGGTAGCATCCTTAAATTTCATGTTCCAATTCTGCCTGCCAACAGAAAAATTACCATTACCTTCACCAGCAAATGATTGCCCATGTTCCAATCTTTCATCCTTGAAACCTAAGTGGCATGAACCACCATCATCAACACAATATTGCCTTGAAAGTTCTACAAAAGCTCTGGCGGCTAGGCTTGCATGTTCTGCAAACTCAGCCGCTGCTTGAGCAGCAAAGATAGCATCTTTAAAGTTCATGTTCCAATTCTGCATGCCAACCGAAAAATTACCATTACCATCTCTTGCAAATGATTGCCCATGTTCCAATATTTCATCCTTGAAACCTAAGTGGCATGAACCACCATCATTAACACAATATTGCCTTGAAAGTTCTACAAAAGCTCTGGCGGCTAGGCTTGCATGTTCTGCAAACTCAGGCGCTGCTTGAGCAGCAGAGGTAGCATCCTTAAATTTCATGTTCCAATTCTGCATGCCAACCGAAGAATCCATTACCATCTCTAGTTAATGATTGCCCATGTTCCAACCATTCATACTTGAAACCTAAGTGGCATGAACCACCATCATCAACACAATATTGCATTAAAAGTTCTACAAAAGCTTTGGCGGCTAGGCTTGCTTGTTCTGCAAATTCAGTCGCTGCTTGAGCAGCAGAGGTTGCATCCTTAAATTTCATGTTCCTATTTTGCCTGCCTACAAAAAAATTACCATTACCAGCAAATGATTGCCCATGTTCCAATCTTTCATCCTTGAAACCTAAGTGGCATGAACCACCATCATCAACACAATATTACCTTGAAAGTTCTACAAAAGCTCTGGCGGCTAAGCTTGAGTGTTCTGCAAACTCAGGCACTGCTTGAGCAGCAGAGGTAGCATCCTTAAATTTCATGTTCCAATTCTGCCTACCAACAGAAAAATTACCATTACCATCTCCAGCAAATGATTGCCCATGTTCCAATCTTTCATCCTTGAAACCTAAGTGGCATGAACCACCATCATCAACACAATATTGCCTTGAAAGTTCTACAAAAGCTCTGGCGGCTAGGCTTGCATGTTCTGCAAACTCAGCCGCTGCTTGAGCAGCAAAGATAGCATCTTTAAATTTCATGTTCCAATTCTGCATGCCAACCGAAAAATTACCATTACAATCTCTAGCAAATGATTGCCCATGTTCCAATCTTTCATCCTTGAAACCTAAGTGGCATGAACCACCATCATCAACACAATATTGCCTTGAAAGTTCTACAAAAGTTCTGGCGGCTAGGCTATGCATGTTCTACCAACTCAGCCGCTGCTTGAGCAGCAGAGGTTGCATCCTTAAATTTCATGTTCCAAAAGCTCTGGCGGCTAGGCTTGCATGTTCTGCAAACTCAGCCGCTGCTTGAGCAGCAGAGGTAGCATCCTTAAATTTCATGTTCATATTAATTCTACCAACAGAAAAATTACCATTACCATCTCTAGGAAATGATTGCCCATGTTCCAACCTTTCATCCTTGAAAACTAAGTGGCTTGAACCACCATCATCAACACACTATTGCCTTGAAAGTTCTACAAAACCTCTGGCGGCTAGGCTTGCATGTTCTGCAAACTCAGCCACTGCTTGAGCAGCAGAGGTCGCATCCTTAAATTTCATGTTCCAATTCTGCCTGCCAACAGAAAAATTACCATTACCTTCACCAGCAAATGATTGCCCATGTTCCAATCTTTCATCCTTGAAATCTAAGTGGCATGAACCACCATCATCAACACAATATTGCCTTGAAAGTTCTACAAAAGCTCTGGCGGCTAGGCTTGCATGTTCTGCAAACTCAGCCGCTGCTTGAGCAGCAAAGATAGCATCTTTAAATTTCATGTTCCAATTCTGCATGCCAACCGAAAAATTACCATTACCATCTCTAGCAAATGATTGCCCATGTTCCAATATTTCATCCTTGAAACCTAAGTGGCATGAACCACCATCATCAACACAATATTGCCTTGAAAGTTCTACAAAAGCTCTGGCGGCTAGGCTTGCATGTTCTGCAAACTCAGGCGCTGCTTGAGCAGCAGAGGTAGCATCCTTAAATTTCATGTTCCAATTCTGCATGCCAACCGAAGAATCCATTACCATCTCTAGTTAATGATTGCCCATGTTCCAACCATTCATACTTGAAACCTAAGTGGCATGAACCACCATCATCAACACAATATTGCCTTAAAAGTTCTGCAAAAGCTCTGGCAGCTAAGCTTGCATGTTCTGCAAACTCAGGCACTGCTTGAGCAGCAGAGGTAGCATCCTTAAATATCATGTTCCAATTCTGCCTACCAACAGAAAAATTACCATTACCATCTCCAGCAAATGATTGCCCATGTTCCAATCTTTCATCCTTGAAACCTAAGTGGCATGAACCACCATAATCAACATAATAATGCCTTGAAAGTTCTACAAAAGCTCTGGCGGCTAGGCTTGCATGTTCTGCAAACTCAGCCGCTGCTTGAGCTGCAGAGGTAGCATCCTTAAATTTCATGTTCATATCATGTCTGCCAATAGAAAAATTACCATTACCATCTCCAGGAAATGATTGCCCATGTTCCAACCTTTCATCCTTGAAAACTAAGTGGCTTGAACCACCATCATCAACACACTATTGCCTTGAAAGTTCTACAAAACCTCTGGCGGCTAGGCTTGCATGTTCTGCAAACTCAGCCACTGCTTGAGCAGCAGAGATAGCATCCTTAAATTTCATGTTCCAATTCTGCCTGCCAACAGAAAAATTACCATTACCATCTCCAGCAAATGATTGCCCATGTTCCAATCTTTCATCCTTGAAACCTAAGTGGCATGAACCACCATCATCAACACAATATTGCCTTGAAAGTTCTACAAAAGCTCTGGCGGCTAGGCTTGCATGTTCTGCAAACTCAGCCGTTGCTTGAGCAGCAGAGATAGCATCCTTAAATTTCATGTTCCAATTCTGCATGCCAACCGAAAAATTACCATTACCATCTCCAGCAAATGATTGCCCATGTTCCAATCTTTCATCCTTGAAACCTAAGTGGCATGAACCACCATCATCAACACAATATTGCCTTGAAAGTTCTACAAAAGCTCTGGCGGCTAGGCTTGCATGTTCTGCCAACTCAGCCGCTGCTTGAGCAGCAGAGGTAGCATCCTTAAATTTCATGTTCTAATTCTGCATGCCAAATGAAGAATTACCATTACCATCTCTAGGAAATGATTGCCCATGTTCCAACCTTTCATCCTTGAAACCTAAGTGGCATGAACCACCACCATCAACATAATATTGCCTTGAAAGTTCTACAAAATCTCTGGCGGTTAGGCTTGCATGTTCTGCAAACTCAGCCACTGCTTGAGCAGCAGATGTAGCATCCTTAAATTTTATGTTCCAATTCTGCCTGCCAACCGAAAAATTACCATTACCATCTCCAGCAAATGATTGCCCATGTTCCAATCTTTCATCCTTGAAACCTAAGTGGCATGAACCACTATCATCAACACAATATTGCCTTGAAAGTTCTACAAAAGCTCTGGCGGCTAGGCTTGCATGTTCTGCAAACTCAGCCGCTGCTTGAGCAGCAGAGGTAGCATCCTTAAATTTCATGTTCCAATTCTGCCTACCAACAGAAAAATTACCTTTACCATCTTTAGGAAATGATTGCCCATGTTCCAACCTTTCATACTTGAAACCTAAGTGGCATGAACCACCATAATCAACATAATAATGCCTTGAAAGTTCTACAAAAGCTCTAGCGGCTAGGCTTGCATGTTCTGCAAACTCAGCCGCTGCTTGAGCTGCAGAGGTAGCATCCTTAAATTTCATGTTCATATCATGTCTGCCAATAGAAAAATTACCATTACCATCTCCAGGAAATGATTGCCCATGTTCCAACCTTTCATCCTTGAAAACTAAGTGGCTTGAACCACCATCATCAACACACTATTGCCTTGAAAGTTCTACAAAACCTCTGGCGGCTAGGCTTGCATGTTCTGCAAACTCAGCCACTGCTTGAGCAGCAGAGATAGCATCCTTAAATTTCATGTTCCAATTCTGCCTGCCAACAGAAAAATTACCATTACCATCTCCAGCAAATGATTGCCCATGTTCCAATCTTTCATCCTTGAAACCTAAGTGGCATGAACCACCATCATCAACACAATATTGCCTTGAAAGTTCTACAAAAGCTCTGGCGGCTAGGCTTGCATGTTCTGCAAACTCAGCCGTTGCTTGAGCAGCAGAGATAGCATCCTTAAATTTCATGTTCCAATTCTGCATGCCAACCGAAAAATTACCATTACCATCTCCAGCAAATGATTGCCCATGTTCCAATCTTTCATCCTTGAAACCTAAGTGGCATGAACCACCATCATCAACACAATATTGCCTTGAAAGTTCTACAAAAGCTCTGGCGGCTAGGCTTGCATGTTCTGCAAACTCAGCCGTTGCTTGAGCAGCAAAGATAGCATCTTTAAATTTCATGTTCCAATTCTGCATGCCAACCAAAAAATTACCATTACCATCTCTAGCAAATGATTGCCCATGTTCCAATCTTTCATCCTTGAAACCTAAGTGGCATGAACCACCATCATCAACACAATATTGCCTTGAAAGTTTTACAAAAGTTCTGGCGGCTAGGCTTGCATGTTCTACCAACTCAGCCGCTGCTTGAGCAGCAGAGGTAGCATCCTTAAATTTCATGTTCATATTAATTCTACCAACAGAAAAATTACCATTACCATCTCTAGGAAATGATTGCCCATGTTCCAACCTTTCATCCTTGAAAACTAAGTGGCTTGAACCACCATCATCAACACACTATTGCCTTGAAAGTTCTACAAAACCTCTGGCGGCTAGGCTTGCATGTTCTGCAAACTCAGCCACTGCTTGAGCAGCAGAGGTAGCATCCTTAAATTTCATGTTCCAATTCTGCCTGCCAACAGAAAAATTACCATTACCTTCACCAGCAAATGATTGCCCATGTTCCAATCTTTCATCCTTGAAACCTAAGTGGCATGAACCACCATCATCAACACAATATTGCCTTGAAAGTTCTACAAAAGCTCTGGCGGCTAGGCTTGCATGTTCTGCAAACTCAGCCGCTGCTTGAGCAGCAAAGATAGCATCTTTAAAGTTCATGTTCCAATTCTGCATGCCAACCGAAAAATTACCATTACCATCTCTTGCAAATGATTGCCCATGTTCCAATATTTCATCCTTGAAACCTAAGTGGCATGAACCACCATCATTAACACAATATTGCCTTGAAAGTTCTACAAAAGCTCTGGCGGCTAGGCTTGCATGTTCTGCAAACTCAGGCGCTGCTTGAGCAGCAGAGGTAGCATCCTTAAATTTCATGTTCCAATTCTGCATGCCAACCGAAGAATCCATTACCATCTCTAGTTAATGATTGCCCATGTTCCAACCATTCATACTTGAAACCTAAGTGGCATGAACCACCATCATCAACACAATATTGCATTAAAAGTTCTACAAAAGCTTTGGCGGCTAGGCTTGCTTGTTCTGCAAATTCAGTCGCTGCTTGAGCAGCAGAGGTTGCATCCTTAAATTTCATGTTCCTATTTTGCCTGCCTACAAAAAAATTACCATTACCAGCAAATGATTGCCCATGTTCCAATCTTTCATCCTTGAAACCTAAGTGGCATGAACCACCATCATCAACACAATATTACCTTGAAAGTTCTACAAAAGCTCTGGCGGCTAAGCTTGAGTGTTCTGCAAACTCAGGCACTGCTTGAGCAGCAGAGGTAGCATCCTTAAATTTCATGTTCTAATTCTGCATGCCAAATGAAGAATTACCATTACCATCTCTAGGAAATGATTGCCCATGTTCCAACCTTTCATCCTTGAAACCTAAGTGGCATGAACCACCACCATCAACATAATATTGCCTTGAAAGTTCTACAAAATCTCTGGCGGTTAGGCTTGCATGTTCTGCAAACTCAGCCACTGCTTGAGCAGCAGATGTAGCATCCTTAAATTTTATGTTCCAATTCTGCCTGCCAACCGAAAAATTACCATTACCATCTCCAGCAAATGATTGCCCATGTTCCAATCTTTCATCCTTGAAACCTAAGTGGCATGAACCACTATCATCAACACAATATTGCCTTGAAAGTTCTACAAAAGCTCTGGCGGCTAGGCTTGCATGTTCTGCAAACTCAGCCGCTGCTTGAGCAGCAAAGGTAGCATCCTTAAATTTCATGTTCCAATTCTGCCTACCAACAGAAATATTACCTTTACCATCTTTAGGAAATGATTGCCCATGTTCCAACCTTTCATACTTGAAACCTAAGTGGCATGAACCACCATAATCAACATAATAATGCCTTGAAAGTTCTACAAAAGCTCTAGCGGCTAGGCTTGCATGTTCTGCAAACTCAGCCGCTGCTTGAGCTGCAGAGGTAGCATCCTTAAATTTCATGTTCATATCATGTCTGCCAATAGAAAAATTACCATTACCATCTCCAGGAAATGATTGCCCATGTTCCAACCTTTCATCCTTGAAAACTAAGTGGCTTGAACCACCATCATCAACACACTATTGCCTTGAAAGTTCTACAAAACCTCTGGCGGCTAGGCTTGCATGTTCTGCAAACTCAGCCACTGCTTGAGCAGCAGAGATAGCATCCTTAAATTTCATGTTCCAATTCTGCCTGCCAACAGAAAAATTACCATTACCATCTCCAGCAAATGATTGCCCATGTTCCAATCTTTCATCCTTGAAACCTAAGTGGCATGAACCACCATCATCAACACAATATTGCCTTGAAAGTTCTACAAAAGCTCTGGCGGCTAGGCTTGCATGTTCTGCAAACTCAGCCGTTGCTTGAGCAGCAGAGATAGCATCCTTAAATTTCATGTTCCAATTCTGCATGCCAACCGAAAAATTACCATTACCATCTCCAGCAAATGATTGCCCATGTTCCAATCTTTCATCCTTGAAACCTAAGTGGCATGAACCACCATCATCAACACAATATTGCCTTGAAAGTTCTACAAAAGCTCTGGCGGCTAGGCTTGCATGTTCTGCAAACTCAGCCGTTGCTTGAGCAGCAAAGATAGCATCTTTAAATTTCATGTTCCAATTCTGCATGCCAACCGAAAAATTACCATTACCATCTCTAGCAAATGATTGCCCATGTTCCAATCTTTCATCCTTGAAACCTAAGTGGCATGAACCACCATCATCAACACAATATTGCCTTGAAAGTTTTACAAAAGTTCTGGCGGCTAGGCTTGCATGTTCTACCAACTCAGCCGCTGCTTGAGCAGCAGAGGTAGCATCCTTAAATTTCATGTTCATATTAATTCTACCAACAGAAAAATTACCATTACCATCTCTAGGAAATGATTGCCCATGTTCCAACCTTTCATCCTTGAAAACTAAGTGGCTTGAACCACCATCATCAACACACTATTGCCTTGAAAGTTCTACAAAACCTCTGGCGGCTAGGCTTGCATGTTCTGCAAACTCAGCCACTGCTTGAGCAGCAGAGGTAGCATCCTTAAATTTCATGTTCCAATTCTGCCTGCCAACAGAAAAATTACCATTACCTTCACCAGCAAATGATTGCCCATGTTCCAATCTTTCATCCTTGAAACCTAAGTGGCATGAACCACCATCATCAACACAATATTGCCTTGAAAGTTCTACAAAAGCTCTGGCGGCTAGGCTTGCATGTTCTGCAAACTCAGCCGCTGCTTGAGCAGCAAAGATAGCATCTTTAAAGTTCATGTTCCAATTCTGCATGCCAACCGAAAAATTACCATTACCATCTCTTGCAAATGATTGCCCATGTTCCAATATTTCATCCTTGAAACCTAAGTGGCATGAACCACCATCATTAACACAATATTGCCTTGAAAGTTCTACAAAAGCTCTGGCGGCTAGGCTTGCATGTTCTGCAAACTCAGGCGCTGCTTGAGCAGCAGAGGTAGCATCCTTAAATTTCATGTTCCAATTCTGCATGCCAACCGAAGAATCCATTACCATCTCTAGTTAATGATTGCCCATGTTCCAACCATTCATACTTGAAACCTAAGTGGCATGAACCACCATCATCAACACAATATTGCATTAAAAGTTCTACAAAAGCTTTGGCGGCTAGGCTTGCTTGTTCTGCAAATTCAGTCGCTGCTTGAGCAGCAGAGGTTGCATCCTTAAATTTCATGTTCCTATTTTGCCTGCCTACAAAAAAATTACCATTACCAGCAAATGATTGCCCATGTTCCAATCTTTCATCCTTGAAACCTAAGTGGCATGAACCACCATCATCAACACAATATTACCTTGAAAGTTCTACAAAAGCTCTGGCGGCTAAGCTTGAGTGTTCTGCAAACTCAGGCACTGCTTGAGCAGCAGAGGTAGCATCCTTAAATTTCATGTTCCAATTCTGCCTACCAACAGAAAAATTACCATTACCATCTCCAGCAAATGATTGCCCATGTTCCAATCTTTCATCCTTGAAACCTAAGTGGCATGAACCACCATCATCAACACAATATTGCCTTGAAAGTTCTACAAAAGCTCTGGCGGCTAGGCTTGCATGTTCTGCAAACTCAGCCGCTGCTTGAGCAGCAAAGATAGCATCTTTAAATTTCATGTTCCAATTCTGCATGCCAACCGAAAAATTACCATTACAATCTCTAGCAAATGATTGCCCATGTTCCAATCTTTCATCCTTGAAACCTAAGTGGCATGAACCACCATCATCAACACAATATTGCCTTGAAAGTTCTACAAACGTTCTGGCGGCTAGGCATGCATGTTCTACCAACTCAGCCGCTGCTTGAGCAGCAGAGGTTGCATCCTTAAATTTCATGTTCCAAAAGCTCTGGCGGCTAGGCTTGCATGTTCTGCAAACTCAGCCGTTGCTTGAGCAGCAGAGGTAGCATCCTTAAATTTCATGTTCATATTAATTCTACCAACAGAAAAATTACCATTACCATCTCTAGGAAATGATTGCCCATGTTCCAACCTTTCATCCTTGAAAACTAAGTGGCTTGAACCACCATCATCAACACACTATTGCCTTGAAAGTTCTAGAAAACCTCTTGCGGCTAGGCTTGCATGTTCTGCAAACTCAGCCACTGCTTGAGCAGCAGAGGTCGCATCCTTAAATTTCATGTTCCAATTCTGCCTGCCAACAGAAAAATTACCATTACCTTCACCAGCAAATGATTGCCCATGTTCCAATCTTTCATCCTTGAAACCTAAGTGGCATGAACCACCATCATCAACACAATATTGCCTTGAAAGTTCTACAAAAGCTCTGGCGGCTAGGCTTGCATGTTCTGCAAACTCAGCCGCTGCTTGAGCAGCAAAGATAGCATCTTTAAATTTCATGTTCCAATTCTGCATGCCAACCGAAAAATTACCATTACCATCTCTAGCAAATGATTGCCCATGTTCCAATATTTCATCCTTGAAACCTAAGTGGCATGAACCACCATCATCAACACAATATTGCCTTGAAAGTTCTACAAAAGCTCTGGCGGCTAGGCTTGCATGTTCTGCAAACTCAGGCGCTGCTTGAGCAGCAGAGGTAGCATCCTTAAATTTCATGTTCCAATTCTGCATGCCAACCGAAGAATCCATTACCATCTCTAGTTAATGATTGCCCATGTTCCAACCATTCATACTTGAAACCTAAGTGGCATGAACCACCATCATCAACACAATATTGCCTTAAAAGTTCTGCAAAAGCTCTGGCAGCTAAGCTTGCATGTTCTGCAAACTCAGGCACTGCTTGAGCAGCAGAGGTAGCATCCTTAAATATCATGTTCCAATTCTGCCTACCAACAGAAAAATTACCATTACCATCTCCAGCAAATGATTGCCCATGTTCCAATCTTTCATCCTTGAAACCTAAGTGGCATGAACCACCATAATCAACATAATAATGCCTTGAAAGTTCTACAAAAGCTCTGGCGGCTAGGCTTGCATGTTCTGCAAACTCAGCCGCTGCTTGAGCTGCAGAGGTAGCATCCTTAAATTTCATGTTCATATCATGTCTGCCAATAGAAAAATTACCATTACCATCTCCAGGAAATGATTGCCCATGTTCCAACCTTTCATCCTTGAAAACTAAGTGGCTTGAACCACCATCATCAACACACTATTGCCTTGAAAGTTCTACAAAACCTCTGGCGGCTAGGCTTGCATGTTCTGCAAACTCAGCCACTGCTTGAGCAGCAGAGATAGCATCCTTAAATTTCATGTTCCAATTCTGCCTGCCAACAGAAAAATTACCATTACCATCTCCAGCAAATGATTGCCCATGTTCCAATCTTTCATCCTTGAAACCTAAGTGGCATGAACCACCATCATCAACACAATATTGCCTTGAAAGTTCTACAAAAGCTCTGGCGGCTAGGCTTGCATGTTCTGCAAACTCAGCCATTGCTTGAGCAGCAGAGATAGCATCCTTAAATTTCATGTTCCAATTCTGCATGCCAACCGAAAAATTACCATTACCATCTCCAGCAAATGATTGCCCATGTTCCAATCTTTCATCCTTGAAACCTAAGTGGCATGAACCACCATCATCAACACAATATTGCCTTGAAAGTTCTACAAAAGCTCTGGCGGCTAGGCTTGCATGTTCTGCCAACTCAGCCGCTGCTTGAGCAGCAGAGGTAGCATCCTTAAATTTCATGTTCTAATTCTGCATGCCAAATGAAGAATTACCATTACCATCTCTAGGAAATGATTGCCCATGTTCCAACCTTTCATCCTTGAAACCTAAGTGGCATGAACCACCACCATCAACATAATATTGCCTTGAAAGTTCTACAAAATCTCTGGCGGTTAGGCTTGCATGTTCTGCAAACTCAGCCACTGCTTGAGCAGCAGATGTAGCATCCTTAAATTTTATGTTCCAATTCTGCCTGCCAACCGAAAAATTACCATTACCATCTCCAGCAAATGATTGCCCATGTTCCAATCTTTCATCCTTGAAACCTAAGTGGCATGAACCACTATCATCAACACAATATTGCCTTGAAAGTTCTACAAAAGCTCTGGCGGCTAGGCTTGCATGTTCTGCAAACTCAGCCGCTGCTTGAGCAGCAGAGGTAGCATCCTTAAATTTCATGTTCCAATTCTGCCTACCAACAGAAAAATTACCTTTACCATCTTTAGGAAATGATTGCCCATGTTCCAACCTTTCATACTTGAAACCTAAGTGGCATGAACCACCATAATCAACATAATAATGCCTTGAAAGTTCTACAAAAGCTCTAGCGGCTAGGCTTGCATGTTCTGCAAACTCAGCCGCTGCTTGAGCTGCAGAGGTAGCATCCTTAAATTTCATGTTCATATCATGTCTGCCAATAGAAAAATTACCATTACCATCTCCAGGAAATGATTGCCCATGTTCCAACCTTTCATCCTTGAAAACTAAGTGGCTTGAACCACCATCATCAACACACTATTGCCTTGAAAGTTCTACAAAACCTCTGGCGGCTAGGCTTGCATGTTCTGCAAACTCAGCCACTGCTTGAGCAGCAGAGATAGCATCCTTAAATTTCATGTTCCAATTCTGCCTGCCAACAGAAAAATTACCATTACCATCTCCAGCAAATGATTGCCCATGTTCCAATCTTTCATCCTTGAAACCTAAGTGGCATGAACCACCATCATCAACACAATATTGCCTTGAAAGTTCTACAAAAGCTCTGGCGGCTAGGCTTGCATGTTCTGCAAACTCAGCCGTTGCTTGAGCAGCAGAGATAGCATCCTTAAATTTCATGTTCCAATTCTGCATGCCAACCGAAAAATTACCTTTACCATCTCCAGCAAATGATTGCCCATGTTCCAATCTTTCATCCTTGAAACCTAAGTGGCATGAACCACCATCATCAACACAATATTGCCTTGAAAGTTCTACAAAAGCTCTGGCGGCTAGGCTTGCATGTTCTGCCAACTCAGCCGCTGCTTGAGCAGCAGAGGTAGCATCCTTAAATTTCATGTTCTAATTCTGCATGCCAAATGAAGAATTACCATTACCATCTCTAGGAAATGATTGCCCATGTTCCAACCTTTCATCCTTGAAACCTAAGTGGCATGAACCACCACCATCAACACAATATTGCCTTGAAAGTTCTACAAAATCTCTGGCGGTTAGGCTTGCATGTTCTGCAAACTCAGCCACTGCTTGAGTAGCAGATGTAGCATCCTTAAATTTCATGTTCCAATTCTGCCTGCCAACCGAAAAATTACCATTACCATCTCCAGCAAATGATTGCCCATGTTCCAATCTTTCATCCTTGAAACCTAAGTGGCATGAACCACCATCATCAACACAATATTGCCTTGAAAGTTCTACAAAAGCTCTGGCGGCTAGGCTTGCATGTTCTGCAAACTCAGCCGCTGCTTGAGCAGCAGAGGTAGCATCCTTAAATTTCATGTTCCAATTCTGCCTACCAACAGAAAAATTACCTTTACCATCTTTAGGAAATGATTGCCCATGTTCCAACCTTTCATACTTGAAACCTAAGTGGCATGAACCACCATAATCAACATAATAATGCCTTGAAAGTTCTACAAAAGCTCTGGCGGCTAGGCTTGCATGTTCTGCAAACTCAGCCGCTGCTTGAGCTGCAGAGGTAGCATCCTTAAATTTCATGTTCATATCATGTCTGCCAATAGAAAAATTACCATTACCATCTCCAGGAAATGATTTCCCATGTTCCAACCTTTCATCCTTGAAAACTAAGTGGCTTGAACCACCATCATCAACACAATATTGCCTTGAAAGTTCTTCAAAAGCTCTGGCGGCTAAGCTTGCATTTTCTGCAAACTCAACCGCTGCTTGAGCAGCAGAGGTAGCATCCTTAAATTTCATGTTCCATTTCTGCCTGCCAACCGAAAAATTACCATTACCATCTTCAGCAAATGATTGCCCATGTTCCAATCTTTCATCCTTGAAACCTAAGTGGCATGAACCACCACCATCAACACAATATTGCCTTGAAAGTTCTACAAAAGCTCTGGCGGCTAGGCTTGCATGTTCTGCAAACTCAGCCGCTGCTTGAGCAGCAAAGGTAGCATCCTTAAATTTCATGTTCCAATTCTGCCTGCCAACAGAAAAATTACCATTACCATCTTTAGGAAATGATTGCCCATGTTCCAACCTTTCATACTTGAAACCTAAGTGGCATGAACCACCATAATCAACATAATAATGCCTTGAAAGTTCTACAAAAGCTCTGGCGGCTAGGCTTGCATGTTTTGCAAACTCAGCCGCTGCTTGAGCTGCAGAGGTAGCATCCTTAAATTTCATGTTCATATCATGTCTGCCAATAGAAAAATTACCATTACCATCTCTAGGAAATGATTGCCCATGTTCCAACCTTTCATCCTTGAAAACTAAGTGGCTTGAACCACCATCATCAACACACTATTGCCTTGAAAGTTCTACAAAACCTCTGGCGGCTAGGCTTGCATGTTCTGCAAACTCAGCCGCTGCTTGAGCAGCAGAGATAGCATCCTTAAATTTCATGTTCCAATTCTGCCTGCCAACAGAAAAATTACCATTACCATCTCCAGCAAATGATTGCCCATGTTCCAATCTTTCATCCTTGAAACCTAAGTGGCCGGAACCACCATCATCAACACAATATTGCCTTGAAAGTTCTACCAAAGCTCTGGCGGCTAGGCTTGCATGTTATGCAAACTCAGCCGTTGCTTGAGCAGCAGAGATAGCATCCTTAAATTTCATGTTCCAATTCTGCATGCCAACCGAAAAATTACCATTAGCATCTCCAGCAAATGATTGCCCATGTTCCAATCTTTCATCCTTGAAACCTAAATGGCATGAACCACCATCATCAACACAATATTGCCTTGAAAGTTCTACAAAAGCTCTGGCGGCTAGGCTTGCATATGTTCTGCCAACTCAGCCGCTGCTTGAGCAGCAGAGGTAGCATCCTTAAATTTCATGTTCCAATTCTGCATGCCAAATGAAGAATTACCATTACCATCTCTAGGAAATGATTGCCCATGTTCCAACCTTTCATCCATGAAACCTAAGTGGCATGAACCACCACCATCAACACAATATTGCCTTGAAAGTTCTACAAAATCTCTGGCGGTTAGGCTTGCATGTTATGCAAACTCAGTCGCTTCTTGAGCAGCAGATGTAGCATCCTTAAATTTCATGTTCATATTATGTCTACCAACAGAAAAATTACCATTACCATCTCTAGGAAATGATTGCCCAGGTTCCAATCTTTCATCCTTGAAACCTAAGTGGCATGAACCACCATCATCAACATAATATTGCCTTGAAAGTTCTACAACAGCTCTGGCGGCTAAGCTTGCATTTTCTGCAAACTCAGCCGCTGCTTGAGCAGCAGAGGTAGCATCCTTAAATTTCATGTTCCAATTCTGCCTGCCAACCGAAAAATTACCATTACCATCTCCAAAAAATGATTGCCCATGTTCCAATCTTTCATCCTTCAAACCTAAGTGGCATGAACCACCATCATCAACACAATATTGACTTGAAAGTTCTACAAAAGCTCTGCCGGCTAAGCTTGCATGTTCTGCAAACTCAGCCGCTGCTTGAGCAGCAGAGGTAGCATCCTTAAATTTCATGTTCCAATTCTGCCTGCCAACCAAACAATTACCATTACCATCTTCAGCAAATGATTGCCTATGTTCCAACCTTTCATACTTGAAACCTAAGTGGCATGAACCACCACCATCAACACAATATTGCCTTGAAAGTTCTACAAAAGCTCTGGCGGCTAGGCTTGCATGTTCTGCAAACTCAGCCGCTGCTTGAGCAGCAGAGGTAACATCCTTAAATTTCATGTTCATATTATGTCTGCCAATAGAAAAATTACCATTACCATCTCCAGAAAATGATTGCCCTTGTTCCAACCTCTCATCCTTGTCAACTAAGTGGCATGAACCACCATCATCAACAAACTATTGTCTTGAAAGTTCTACAAAGGCTCTGGCGTCTAGGCATGCATGTTCTGCAAACTCAGCCACTGCTTGAGCAGCAGAGGTAGCATCCTTAAATTTCATGTTCCAATTCTGCCTGCCAACAAAAACATTATCATTACCATCTCCAGCAAATGATTGCCCATGTTCCATTCTTTCATCCTTGAAACCTAAGTGGCATGAACCACCATCATCAACACAATATTGCCTGGAAAGTTCTACAAAAGCTCTGGCGGCTAGGCTTGCATGTTCTACAAACTCAGCCACTGCTTGAGCAGCAGAGGTAGCATCCTTAAATTTCATGTTCCAATTCTGCCTACCAACAGAAAAATTACCATTACCATCTCCAGCAAATGATTGCCCATGTTCCAATCTTTCATCCTTGAAACCTAAGTGGCATGAACCACCATCATCAACACAATATTGCCTTGAAAGTTCTACAAAAGCTCTGGCGGCTAGGCTTGCATATTCTGCCAACTCATCCGCTGCTTGAGCAGCAGAGGTAGCATCCTTAAATTTCATGTTCCAATTCTGCATGCCAAATGAAGAATTACCAATACCATCTCCAGGAAAGGATTGCCCATGTTCCAACCTTTCATCCTTGAAACCTAAGTGGCATGAACCACCACCATCAACACAATATTGCCTTGAAAGTTCTACAAAAGCTCTGGCGGCTAGGCTTGCATGTTCTGCAAACTCAACCGCTGCTTGAGCAGCAGAGGTAGCATCCTTAAATTTCATGTTCCAATTTTGCATGTCAAATGAAGAATTACCATTACCATCTCCAGGAAATGATTGCCCATGTTCCAACCTTTTATCCTTGAAACCTAAGTGGCATGAACCACCACCATCAACACAATATTGCCTTGAAAGTTCTACAAAAGCTCTGGCGGCTAGGCTTGCATGTTCTGCAAACTCAGCCGCTGCTTGAGCAGCACAGGTAGCATCCTTAAATTTCATGTTCCAATTCTGCCTGCCAACAGAAAAATTACCTTTACCATCTCCAGCAAATGATTGCCCATGTTCCAATCTTTCATCCTTGAAACCTAAGTGGCATGAACCACCATCATCAACACAATATTGCCTTGAAAGTTCTACAAAAGCTCTGGTGGCTAGGCTTTCATGTTTTGCAAACTTAGCCGCTGCTTGAGCAGCACAGGTAGCATCCTTAAATTTCATGTTCCAATTCTGCCTGCCAATAGAAAAATTACCATTACCATCTCCAGGAAATGATTGCCCATGTTCCAACCTTTCATCCTTGAAACCTAAGTGGCATGAACCACCATCATCAACACAATATTGCCTTGAAAGTTCTACAACAGCTCTGGCAGCTAGGCTTGCATGTTCTGCAAACTCAGCCGCTGCTTGAGCAGCAGAGGTAGCATCCTTAAATTTCATGTTCCAATTCTGCCTGCCAACAGAAAAATTACCATTACCATCTCCAGGAAATGATTGCCCATGTTCCAACCTTTCATCCTTGAAACCTAAGTGGCATGAACCACCATCATCAACACAATATTGCCTTGAAAGTTCTACAACAGCTCTGGCAGCTAGGCTTGCATGTTCTGCAAACTCAGCCGCTGCTTGAGCAGCAGAGGTAGCATCCTTAAATTTCATGTTCCAATTCTGCCTGCCAACAGAAAAATTACCATTACCATCTCCAGGAAATGATTGCCCATGTTCCAACCTTTCATCCTTGAAACCTAAGTGGCATGAACCACCATCATCAACACAATATTGCCTTGAAAGTTCTACAACAGCTCTGGCAGCTAGGCTTGCATGTTCTGCAAACTCAGCCGCTGCTTGAGCAGCAGAGGTAGCATCCTTAAATTTCATGTTCCAATTCTGCCTGCCAACAGAAAAATTACCATTACCATCTCCAGGAAATGATTGCCCATGTTCCAACCTTTCATCCTTGAAACCTAAGTGGCATGAACCACCATCATCAACACAATATTGCCTTGAAAGTTCTACAAAAGCTCTAGCGGCTAGGCTTGCATGTTCTGCAAACTCAGCCGCTGCTTGAGCAGCAGAGGTAACATCCTTAAATTTCATGTTCATATTATGTCTGCCAATAGAAAAATTACCATTACCATCTCCAGAAAATGATTGCCCTTGTTCCAACCTCTCATCCTTGTCAACTAAGTGGCATGAACCACCATCATCAACACACTATTGTCTTGAAAGTTCTACAAAAGCTCTGGCGGCTAGGCATGCATGTTCTGCAAACTCAGCCACTGCTTGAGCAGCAGAGGTAGCATCCTTAAATTTGATGTTTCAATTCTGCCTGCCAACAAAAACATTACCATTACCATCTCCAGCAAATGATTGCCCATGTTCCATTCTTTCATCCTTGAAACCTAAGTGGCATGAACCACCATCATCAACACAATATTGCCTGGAAAGTTCTACAAAAGCTCTGGCGGCTAGGCTTGCATGTTCTACAAACTCAGCCACTGCTTGAGCAGCAGAGGTAGCATCCTTAAATTTCATGTTCCAATTCTGCCTACCAACAGAAAAATTACCATCACCATCTCCAGCAAATGATTGCCCATGTTCCAATCTTTCATCCTTGAAACCTAAGTGGCATGAACCACCATCATCAACATAATATTGCCTTGAATGTTCTACAAAGCTCTGGCGGCTAGGCTTGCATGTTCTGCCAACTCAGCTCGCTGCTTGAGCAGCAGAGGTAGCATCCTTAAATTTCATGTTCCAATTCTGCATGCCAAATGAAGAATTACCAATACCATCTCCAGGAAATGATTGCCCATGTTCCAACCTTTCATCCTTGAAACCTAAGTGGCATGAACCACCACCATCAACACAATATTGCCTTGAAAGTTCTACAAAAGCTCTGGCGGCTAGGCTTGCATGTTCTGCAAACTCAGCCACTGCTTGAGCAACAGAGGTAGCATCCTTAAATTTCATGTTCCAATTCTGCCTGCCAACAAAAAAATTACCATTACCATCTCCAGCAAATGATTGCCCATGTTCCAATCTTTCATCCTTGAAACCTAAGTGGCATGAACCACCATCATCAACACAATATTGCCTTGAAAGTTCTACAAAAGCTCTGGTGGCTAGGCTTGCATGTTCTGCAAACTCAGCCGCTGCTTGAGCAGCAGAGGTAGCATCCTTAAATTTCATGTTCCAATTTTGATTGCCTACAGAAAAATTACCATTACCAGCAAATGATTGCCCATGTTCCAATCTTTCATCCTTGAAACCTAAGTGGCATGAACCACCATCATCAACACAATATTGCCTTGAAAGTTCTACAAAAGCTTTGGCGGCTAGGCTTGCATGTTCTGCAAACTCAGCCACTGCTTGAGTAGCAGAGGTAGCATCCTTAAATTTCATGTTCCAATTTTTGCCTGCCAACAGAAAAATTACCATTAACATCTCCAGCAAATGATTGCCCATGTTCCAACCTTTCATCCTTGAAACCTAAGTGGCATGAACCACCACCATCAACACAATATTGCCTTGAAAATTCTACAAAAGCTCTGGCAGCTAGACTTGCATGTTATGCAAACTCAGACGCTGCTTGAGCAGCAGAGGTAGCATCCTTAAATTTCATGTTCATATTATGTCTGCCAACAGAAAAATTACCATTACCATCTCCAGGAAATGATTGCCCATGTTCCAACCTTTTATCCTTGAAAATTAAGTGGCATGAACCACCATCATCAATACACTATTGCCTTAAAAGTTATACAAAAGCTCTGGCGGCTAGGCTTGCATGTTCTGCAAACTTAGCCACTGCTTGAGCAGCAGAGGTAGCATCCTTAAATTTCATGTTCCAATTCTGCCTGCCAATAGAAAATATACCATTACCATCTCTAGGAAATGATTGCCCATGTTCCAACCTTTCATCCTTGAAACCTAAGTGGCATGAACCACCATCATCAACACAATATTGCCTTGAAAGTTCTACAACAGCTCTGGCAGCTAGGCTTGCATGTTCTGCAAACTCAGCCGCTGCTTGAGCAGCAGAGGTAGCATCCTTAAATTTCATGTTCCAATTCTGCCTGCCAACAGAAAAATTACCATTACCATCTCCAGGAAATGATTGCCCATGTTCCAACCTTTCATCCTTGAAACCTAAGTGGCATGAACCACCATCATCAACACAATATTGCCTTGAAAGTTCTACAACAGCTCTGGCAGCTAGGCTTGCATGTTCTGCAAACTCAGCCGCTGCTTGAGCAGCAGAGGTAGCATCCTTAAATTTCATGTTCCAATTCTGCCTGCCAACAGAAAAATTACCATTACCATCTCCAGGAAATGATTGCCCATGTTCCAACCTTTCATCCTTGAAACCTAAGTGGCATGAACCACCACCATCAACACAATATTGCCTTGAAAGTTCTACAAAAGCTCTGGCGGCTAGGCTTGCATGTTCTGCAAACTCAGCCACTGCTTAAGCAGCAGAGGTAGCATCCTTAAATTTCATGTTACAATTCTGCCTTCCAACAGAAAAATTACCATTACCATCTCCAGCAAATGATTGCCCATGTTCCAATCTTTCATCCTTGAAACCTAAGTGGCATGAACCACCATAATCAACACAATGTTCCAATCTGGCGGCTAGGCTTGCATATTCTGCCAACTCAGCCGCTGCTTGAGCAGCAGAGGTAGCATCCTTAAATTTCATGTTCCAATTCTGCATGCCAAATGAAGAATTACCAATACCATCTCCAGGAAATGATTGCCCATGTTCCAACCTTTCATCCTTGAAACCTAAGTGGCATGAACCACCACCATCAACACAATATTGCTTTGAAAGTTCTACAAAAGCATTGGCGGTTAGGCTTGCATGTTCTGCAAACTCAGCCACTACTTGAGCAGCAGATGTAGCATCCTTAAATTTGATGTTCCAATTCTGCCTGCCAACCGAAAAATTACCATTACCATCTCCAGCAAATGATTGCCCATGTTCCAATCTTTCATCCTTGAAACCTAAGTGGCATGAACCACCATGATCAACACAATATTGCCTTGAACGTTCTACAAAATCTCTGGCGGCTAAGCTTGCATGTTCTGCAAACTCAGCCGCTGCTTGAGCAGCAGAGGTAGCATCCTTAAATTTCATGTTCCAACTCTGCCTGCCAACCGAAAAATTCCCATTACCATCTTCAGCAAATGATTGCCCATGTTCCAATCTTTCATCCTTGAAACCTAAGTGGCATGAACCACCATCATCAACACAATATTGCCTTGAAAGTTCTACAAAAGCTCTGGCAGCTAGGCTTGCATGTTCTGCAAACTCAGGCACTGCTTGAGCAGCAGAGGTAGCATCCTTAAATTTCATGTTCCAATTCTGCATGCCAAATGAAGAATTACCAATACCATCTCCAGGAAATGATTGACCATGTTCCAACCTTTCATCCTTGAAACCTAAGTGGCATGAACCACCACCATCAACACAATATTGCTTTGAAAGTTCTACAAAAGCATTGGCGGTTAGGCTTGCATGTTCTGCAAACTCAGCCACTACTTGAGCAGCAGATGTAGCATCCTTAAATTTGATGTTCCAATTCTGCCTGCCAACCGAAAAATTACCATTACCATCTCAAGCAAATGATTGCCCATGTTCCAATCTTTCATCCTTGAAACCTAAGTGGCATGAACCACCATCATCAACACAATATTGCCTTGAACGTTCTACAAAATCTCTGGCGGCTAAGCTTGCATGTTCTGCAAACTCAGCCGCTGCTTGAGCAGCAGAGGTAGCATCCTTAAATTTCATGTTCCAACTCTGCCTGCCAACCGAAAAATTCCCATTACCATCTTCAGCAAATGATTGCCCATGTTCCAATCTTTCATCCTTGAAACCTAAGTGGCATGAACCACCATCATCAACACAATATTGCCTTGAAAGTTCTACAAAAGCTCTGGCAGCTAGGCTTGCATGTTTTGCAAACTCAGCCGCTGCTTGAGCAGCAGAGGTAGCATCCTTAAATTTCATGTTCCAATTCTGCCTGCCAACAGAAAAATTACCATTACCATCTCTAGAAAATGATTGCCCATGTTCCAACCTTTCATCCTTGAAAACTATGTGGCTTGAACCACCACCATCAACACACTATTGCCTTGAAAGTTCTACAAAACCTCTGGCGGCTAGGCTTCCATGTTCTGCAAACTCAGCCACTGCTTGAGCAGCAGAGGTAGCATCCTTAAATTTCATGTTCCAGTTCTGCCTTCCAACAGAAAAATTACCATTACCATCTCCAGCAAATGATTGTCCATGTTCCTATCTTTCATCCTTGAAACCTAAGTGGCATGAACCACCATCATCAACACAATATTGCCTTGAAAGTTCTACAAAAGCTCTGGCGGCTAGGCTTGCATGTTCTGTAAACTCAGCCACTGCTTGAGCAGCAAAGATAGCATCCTTAAATTTCATGTTCCAATTCTGCATGCCAACCGAAATATTACCATTACCATCTCTAGCAAATGATTGCCCATGTTCCAATCTTTCATCCTTGAAACCTAAGTGGCATGAACCACCATCATCAACACAATATTGCCTTGAAAGTTCTACAAAAGATCTGGCGGCTAGGCTTGCATGTTCTGAAACTCAGCCACTGCTTGAGCAGCAGAGGTAGCATCCTTAAATTTCATGTTGCAATTCTGCCTGCCAACAGAATAAATACCATTACCATCTCCCGCAAATGATTACCCATGTTCCAATCTTTCATCCTTGAAACCTAAGTGTCATGAACCACCATCATCAACACAATATTGCCTTGAAAGTTCTACAAAAGCTCTGGCGGCTAGGCTTGCATGTTCTGCAATCTCAGCCGCTGCTTGAGCAGCAGAGATAGCATCCTTAAATTTCATGTTCCAATTCTGCATGCCAACCGACAATTACCATTACCATCTCCAGCAAATGATTGCCCATGTTCCAATCTTTCATCCTTGAAACCTAAGTGGTATGAACCATCACCATCAACGCAATATTTCCTTGAAAGTTCTACAAAAGCTCTGGCGGCTAGGCTTGCATGTTCTGCCAACTCAGCCGCTGCTTGAGCAGCAGAGGTAGCATTCTTAAATTTCATGTTCCAATTCTGCCTCCCAACAGAAAAATTACCATTACCATCTCCAGCAAATGATTGCCCATGTTCCAACCGTTCATCCATGAAACCTAAGTGGCATGAACCACCACCATCAACACAATATTGCCTTGAAAGTTCTACAAAAGCTCTGGCGGCTAGGCTTGCATGTTCTGCAAACTCAGCCACTGCTTGAGCAGCAGAGGTAGCATCCTTAAATTTCATGTTCCAATTCTGCCTGCCAATAGAAAAATTACCATTACCATCTCCAGAAAATGATTGCCCATGTTCCAATCTTTCATCCTTGGAACCTAAGTGGCATGAAGCACCATCATCAACACAATATTGCCTTGAAAGTTCTACAAAAGCTCTGGCGGCTAGGCTTGCATATTCTGCAAACTCAGCCGCTGCTTGAGCAGCAGAGATAGCATCCTTAAATTTCATGTTCCAATTCTGCATGCCAACCGAAAAATTACCATTACCATCTCCAGCAAATGATTGCCCATGTTCCAATCTTTCATCCTTGAAACCTAAGTGGTATGAACCACCACCATCAACGCAATATTTCCTTGAAAGTTCTACAAAGCTCTGGCGGCTAGGCTTGCATGTTCTGCAAACTCAGCCGCTGCTTGAGCAGCAGAGATAGCATCCTTAAATTTCATGTTCCAATTCTGCATGCCAACCGAAATATTACCATTACCATCTCCAGCAAATGATTGCCCATGTTCCAATCTTTCATCCTTGAAACCTAAGTGGCATGAACCACCATCATCAACACAATATTGCCTTGAAAGTTCTACAAAGCTCTGGCGGCTAGGCTTGCATGTTTTGCAAACTCAGCCACTGCTTGAGCAGCAGAGGTAGCATCCTTAAATTTCATGTTCCAATTCTGCATGCCAACCGAAAAATTACCATTACCATCTCCAGCAAATGATTGCCCCTGTTCCAATCTTTCATCCTTGAAACCTAAGTGGCATGAACCACCATCATCAACACAATATTGCCTTGAAAGTTCTACAAAAGCTCTGGCGGCTAGGCTTGCATGTTCTGCAATCTCAGCCGCTGCTTGAGCAGCAGAGATAGCATCCTTAAATTTCATGTTCCAATTCTGCATGCCAACCGACAATTACCATTACCATCTCCAGCAAATGATTGCCCATGTTCCAATCTTTCATCCTTGAAACCTAAGTGGTATGAACCATCACCATCAACGCAATATTTCCTTGAAAGTTCTACAAAAGCTCTGGCGGCTAGGCTTGCATGTTCTGCCAACTCAGCCGTTGCTTGAGCAGCAGAGGTAGCATCCTTAAATTTCATGTTCCAATTCTGCCTCCCAACAGAAAAATTACCATTACCATCTCCAGCAAATGATTTCCCATGTTCCAACCGTTCATCCATGAAACCTAAGTGGCATAAACCACCACCATCAACACAATATTGCCTTGAAAGTTCTACAAAAGCTCTGGCGGCTAGGCTTGCATGTTCTGCCAACTCAGCCGCTGCTTGAGCAGCAGAGGTAGCATCCTTAAATTTCATGTTCCAATTCTGCCTGCCAATAGAAAAATTACCATTACCATCTCCAGAAAATGATTGCCCATGTTCCAATCTTTCATCCTTGGAACCTAAGTGGCATGAAGCACCATCATCAACACAATATTGCCTTGAAAGTTCTACAAAAGCTCTGGCGGCTAGGCTTGCATGTTCTGCAAACTCAGCCGCTGCTTGAGCAGCAGAGATAGCATCCTTAAATTTCATGTTCCAATTCTGCATGCCAACCGAAAAATTACCATTACCTTCTCCAGCAAATGATTGCCCATGTTCCAATCTTTCATCCTTGGAACCTAAGTGGTATGAACCACCACCATCAACGCAATATTTCCTTGAAAGTTCTACAAAAGCTCTGGCGGCTAGGCTTGCATGTTCTGCAAACTCAGCCGCTGCTTGAGCAGCAGAGATAGCATCCTTAAATTTCATGTTCCAATTCTGCATGCCAACCGAAAAATTACCATTACCATCTCCAGCAAATGATTGCCCATGTTCCAATCTTTCATCCTTGAAACCTAAGTGGTATGAACCACCACCATCAACGCAATATTTCCTTGAAAGTTCTACAAAGCTCTGGCGGCTAGGCTTGCATGTTCTGCAAACTCAGCCGCTGCTTGAGCAGCAGAGATAGCATCCTTAAATTTCATGTTCCAATTCTGCATGCCAACCGAAATATTACCATTACCATCTCCAGCAAATGATTGCCCATGTTCCAATCTTTCATCCTTGAAACCTAAGTGGCATGAACCACCATCATCAACACAATATTGCCTTGAAAGTTCTACAAAAGCTCTGGCGGCTAGGCTTGCATGTTTTGCAAACTCAGCCACTGCTTGAGCAGCAGAGGTAGCATCCTTAAATTTCATGTTCCAATTCTGCATGCCAACCGAAAAATTACCATTACCATCTCCAGCAAATGATTGCCCCTGTTCCAATCTTTCATCCTTGAAACCTAAGTGGCATGAACCACCATCATCAACACAATATTGCCTTGAAAGTTCTACAAAAGCTCTGGCGGCTAGGCTTGCATGTTCTGCAATCTCAGCCGCTGCTTGAGCAGCAGAGATAGCATCCTTAAATTTCATGTTCCAATTCTGCATGCCAACCGACAATTACCATTACCATCTCCAGCAAATGATTGCCCATGTTCCAATCTTTCATCCTTGAAACCTAAGTGGTATGAACCATCACCATCAACGCAATATTTCCTTGAAAGTTCTACAAAAGCTCTGGCGGCTAGGCTTGCATGTTCTGCCAACTCAGCCGTTGCTTGAGCAGCAGAGGTAGCATCCTTAAATTTCATGTTCCAATTATGCCTCCCAACAGAAAAATTACCATTACCATCTCCAGCAAATGATTGCCCATGTTCCAACCGTTCATCCATGAAACCTAAGTGGCATAAACCACCACCATCAACACAATATTGCCTTGAAAGTTCTACAAAAGCTCTGGCGGCTAGGCTTGCATGTTCTGCAAACTCAGCCACTGCTTGAGCACCAGAGGTAGCATCCTTAAATTTCATGTTCCAATTCTGCCTGCCAATAGAAAAATTACCATTACCATCTCCAGAAAATGATTGCCCATGTTCCAATCTTTCATCCTTGGAACCTAAGTGGCATGAAGCACCATCATCAACACAATATTGCCTTGAAAGTTCTACAAAAGCTCTGGCGGCTAGGCTTGCATGTTCTGCAAACTCAGCCGCTGCTTGAGCAGCAGAGATAGCATCCTTAAATTTCATGTTCCAATTCTACATGCCAACCGAAAAATTACCATTACTATCTCCAGCAAATGATTGCCCATGTTCCAATCTTTCATCCTTGAAACCTAAGTGGTATGAACCACCACCATCAACGCAATATTTCCTTGAAAGTTCTACAAAAGCTCTGGCGGCTAGGCTTGCATGTTCTGCAAACTCAGCCGCTGCTTGAGCAGCAGAGATAGCATCCTTAAATTTCATGTTCCAATTCTGCATGCCAACCGAAATATTACCATTACCATCTCCAGCAAATGATTGCCCATGTTCCAATCTTTCATCCTTGAAACCTAAGTGGCATGAACCACCATCATCAACACAATATTGCCTTGAAAGTTCTACAAAAGCTCTGGCGGCTAGGCTTGCATGTTTTGCAAACTCAGCCACTGCATGAGCAGCAGAGGTAGCATCCTTAAATTTCATGTTCCAATTCTGCATGCCAACCGAAAAATTACCATTACCATCTCCAGCAAATGATTGCCCCTGTTCCAATCTTTCATCCTTGAAACCTAAGTGGCATGAACCACCATCATCAACACAATATTGCCTAGAAAGTTCTACAAAAGCTCTGGCGGCTAGGCTTGCATGTTCTGCAAACTCAGCCGCTGCTTGAGCAGCAGAGATAGCATCCTTAAATTTCATGTTCCAATTCTGCATGCCAACCGAAATATTACCATTACCATCTCCAGCAAATGATTGCCCATGTTCCAATCTTTCATCCTTGAAACCTAAGTGGCATGAACCACCATCATCAACACAATATTGCCTTGAAAGTTCTACAAAAGATCTGGCGGCTAGGCTTGCATGTTCTGAAACTCAGCCACTGCTTGAGCAGCAGAGGTAGCATCCTTAAATTTCATGTTGCAATTCTGCCTGCCAACAGAAAAAATACCATTACCATCTCCAGCAAATGATTGCCCATGTTCCAATCTTTCATCCTTGAAACCTAAGTGGCATGAACCACCATCATCAACACAATATTGCCTTGAAAGTTCTACAAAAGCTCTGGCGGCTAGGCTTGCATGTTCTGCAAACTCAGCCGCTGCTTGAGCAGCAGAGATAGCATCCTTAAATTTCATGTTCCAATTCTGCATGCCAACCGAAAAATTACCATTACCTTCTCCAGCAAATGATTGCCCATGTTCCAATCTTTCATCCTTGAAACCTAAGTGGCATGAACCACCATCATCAATGCAATATTTCCTTGAAAGTTCTACAAAAGCTCTGGCGGCTAGGCTTGCATGTTCTGCCAACTCAGCCGCTGCTTGAGCAGCAGAGGTAGCATCCTTAAATTTCATGTTCCAATTCTGCCTCCCAACAAAAAAATTACCATTACCATCTCCAGCAAATGATTGCCCATGTTCCAACCTTTCATCCATGAAACCTAAGTGGCATGAACCACCACCATCAACACAATATTGCCTTGAAAGTTCTACAAAAGCTCTAGCGTCTAGGCTTGCATGTTTTGCAAACTCAGCCACTGCTTGAGCAGCAGAGGTAGCATCCTTAAATTTCATGTTCCAATTCTGCCTGCCAACAGAAAAATTACCATTACCATCTCCAGAAAATGATTGCCCATGTTCCAATATTTCATCCTTGAAACCTAAGTGGCATGAACCACCATCATCAATACAATATTGCCTTGAAAGTTCTACAAAAGCTCTGGCGGCTAGGCTTGCATGTTCTGCAAACTCAGCCACTGCATGAGCCGCAGAGGTAGCATCCTTAAATTTCATGTTCCGATTCTGCCTGCCAACAGAAAAATTACCATTACCATCTCCAGCAAATGATTGCCCATGTTCCAATCTTTCATCCTTGGAACCTAAGTGGCATGAACCACCATCATCAACACAATATTGCCTTGAAAATTCTACAAAAGCTCTAGCGGCTAGGCTTGCATATTCTGCAAACTCAGCCGCTGCTTGAGCAGCAGAGATAGCATCCTTAAATTTCATGTTCCAATTTTGCATGCCAACCGAAAAATTACCATTACCATCTCCAGCAAATGATTGCCCCTGTTCCAATCTTTCATCCTTGAAACCTAAGTGGCATGAACCACCATCATCAACACAATATTGCCTAGAAAGTTCTACAAAAGATCTGGCGGCTAGGCTTGCATGTTCTGAAACTCAGCCACTGCTTGAGCAGCAGAGGTAGCATCCTTAAATTACATGTTGCAATTCTGCCTGCCAACAGAAAAAATACCATTACCATCTCCCGCAAATGATTGCCCATGTTCCAATCTTTCATCCTTGAAACCTAAGTGGCATGAACCACCATCATCAACACAATATTGCCTTGAAAGTTCTACAAAAGCTCTGGCGGCTAGGCTTGCATGTTCTGCAAACTCAGCTGCTGCTTGAGCAGCAGAGATAGCATCCTTAAATTTCATGTTCCAATTCTGCATGCCAACCGACAATTACCATTACCATCTCCAGCA
The DNA here is from genome assembly GCF_000390325.3 of Nicotiana tomentosiformis. NCBI lineage: Eukaryota > Viridiplantae > Streptophyta > Magnoliopsida > Solanales > Solanaceae > Nicotiana > Nicotiana tomentosiformis. The sequence goes on from NW_027174647.1 coordinate 63,153, forward strand.
AATGATTGTCCATGTTCCAATCTTTCATCCTTGAAACCTAAGTGGTATGAACCACCACCATCAACGAAATATTTCCTTGAAAGTTCTACAAAAGCTCTGGCGGCTAGGCTTGCATGTTCAGCCAACTCAGCCGCTGCTTGACCAGCAGAGGTAGCATCCTTAAATTTCATGTTCCAATTCTGCCTCCCAACAGAAAAATTACCATTACCATCTCCAGCAAATGATTGCCCATGTTCCAATCATTCATCCTTGAAACCTAAGTGGCATGAACCACCATCATCAACGCAATATTGCCTAGAAAGTTCTACAAAAGCTCTGGCGGCTAGGCTTGCATGTTCTGCAAACTCAGCCACTGCTTGAGCAGCAGAGGTAGCATCCTCAAATTTCATGTTCCAATTCTGCATGCCAACCGAAATATTACCATTACCATCTCCAGCAAATGATTGCCCATGTTCCGATCTTTCATCCTTGAAACCTAAGTGGCATGAACCACCATCATCAACACAATATTGCCTTGAAAGTTCTACAAAAGCTCTGGCGGCTAGGCTTGCATGTTCTGCAAACTCAGCCACTGCATGAGCCGCAGAGGTAGCATCCTTAAATTTCATGTTCCGATTCTGCCTGCCAACAGAAAAATTACCATTACCATCTCCAGCAAATGATTGCCCATGTTCCAATCTTTCATCCTTGGAACCTAAGTGGCATGAACCACCATCATCAACACAATATTGCCTTGAAAATTCTACAAAAGCTCTAGCGGCTAGGCTTGCATATTCTGCAAACTCAGCCGCTGCTTGAGCAGCAGAGATAGCATCCTTAAATTTCATGTTCCAATTCTGCCTCCCAACAGAAAAATTACCATTACCATCTCCAGCAAATGATTGCCCCTGTTCCAATCTTTCATCCTTGAAACCTAAGTGGCATGAACCACCATCATCAACACAATATTGCCTAGAAAGTTCTACAAAAGATCTGGCGGCTAGGCTTGCATGTTCTGAAACTCAGCCACTGCTTGAGCAGCAGAGGTAGCATCCTTAAATTTCATGTTGCAATTCTGCCTGCCAACAGAAAAAATACCATTACCATCTCCCGCAAATGATTGCCCATGTTCCAATCTTTCATCCTTGAAACCTAAGTGGCATGAACCACCATCATCAACACAATATTGCCTTGAAAGTTCTACAAAAGCTCTGGCGGCTAGGCTTGCATGTTCTGCAAACTCAGCTGCTGCTTGAGCAGCAGAGATAGCATCCTTAAATTTCATGTTCCAATTCTGCATGCCAACCGACAATTACCATTACCATCTCCAGCAAATGATTGTCCATGTTCCAATCTTTCATCCTTGAAACCTAAGTGGTATGAACCACCACCATCAACGAAATATTTCCTTGAAAGTTCTACAAAAGCTCTGGCGGCTAGGCTTGCATGTTCAGCCAACTCAGCCGCTGCTTGACCAGCAGAGGTAGCATCCTTAAATTTCATGTTCCAATTCTGCCTCCCAACAGAAAAATTACCATTACCATCTCCAGCAAATGATTGCCCATGTTCCAATCATTCATCCTTGAAACCTAAGTGGCATGAACCACCATCATCAACGCAATATTGCCTAGAAAGTTCTACAAAAGCTCTGGCGGCTAGGCTTGCATGTTCTGCAAACTCAGCCACTGCTTGAGCAGCAGAGGTAGCATCCTCAAATTTCATGTTCCAATTCTGCATGCCAACCGAAATATTACCATTACCATCTCCAGCAAATGATTGCCCATGTTCCGATCTTTCATCCTTGAAACCTAAGTGGCATGAACCACCATCATCAACACAATATTGCCTTGAAAGTTCTACAAAAGCTCTGGCGGCTAGGCTTGCATGTTCTGCCAACTCAGCCGCTGCTTGAGCAGCAGAGGTAGAATCCTTAAATTTAATGTTCCAATTCTGCCTGCCAACAGAAAAATTACCATTACCATCTCCAGCAAATGATTGCCCATGTTCCAACCTTTCATCCATGAAACCTAAGTGGCATGAACCACCACCATCAACACAATATTGCCTTGAAAGTTCTACAAAAGCTCTGGCGGCTAGGCTTGCATGTTTTGCAAACTCAGCCACTGCTTGAGCAGCAGAGGTAGCATCCTTAAATTTCATGTTCCAATTCTGCCTCCCAACAGAAAAATTACCATTACCATCTCCAGAAAATGATTGCCCATGTTCCAATCTTTCATCCTTGAAACCTAAGTGGCATGAACCACCATCATCAATACAATATTGCCTTGAAAGTTCTACAAAATCTCTGGCAGCTAGGCTTGCATGTTCTGCAAACTCAGCCACTGCATGAGCAGCAGAGGTAGCATCCTTAAACTTCATGTTCCGATTCTGCCTGCCAAAAGAAAAATTACCATTACCATCTCCAGCAAATGATTGCCCATGTTCCAATCTTTCATCCTTGGAACCTAAGTGGCATGAACCACCATCATCAACACAATATTGCCATGAAAGTTCTACAAAAGCTCTAGTGGCTAGGCTTGCATGTTCTGCAAACTCAGCCGCTGCTTGAGCAGCAGAGATAGCATCCTTAAATTTCATGTTCCAATTCTGCATGCCAACCAAAAAATTACCATTACCATCTCCAGCAAATGATTGCCCCTGTTCCAATCTTTCATCCTTGAAACCTAAGTGGCATGAACAACCATCATCAACACAATATTGCCTAGAAAGTTCTACAAAATCTCTGGCGGCTAGGCCTGCATGTTCTGTAAACTCAGCCGCAGCTTGAGCAGCAGAGATAGCATCCTTAAATTTCATGTTCCAATTCTGCATGCCAACCAAAAAATTACCATTACCATCTCCAGCAAATGATTGCCCATGTTCTAATCTTTCATCCTTGAAACCTATGTGGCATGAACCACCATCATCAACACAATATTGCCTTGAAAGTTCTACAAAAGCTCTGGCGGCTAGGCTTGCATGTTCTGCAAACTCAGCCACTGCTTGAGCAGCAAAGGTAGAATCCTTAAATTTCATGTTCCAATTCTTCCTGCCAACAGAAAAATTACCATTACCATCTGCAGTAAATGATTGCCCATGTTCCAATCTTTCATCCTTGAAACCTAAGTGGCTTGAACCACCATCATCAACACAATATTGCCTTGAAAGTTCTAAAAAAGCTCTGGCGGCTAGGCTTGCATGTTCTGCAAACTCATCCGCAGCTTGAGCAGCAGAGATAGCATCCTTAAATTTCATGTTCCAATTCTGCCTGCCAACAGAAATATTACCATTACCATCTCCATCAAATGATTGCCCAAGTTCCAACCTTTCATCCTTGAAACCTAAGTGGCATGAACCACCACCATCAACACAATATTGCCTTGAAAATTCTACAAAAGCTCTGGTGGCTAGGCTTGCATGTTCTGCAAACTCTGCCACTCTTTGAACAGCAGAGGTAGCATCCTTAATTTCATGTTCCAATTCTTCCTGCCAACAGAAAAATTACCATTACCATCTGCAGTAAATGATTGCCCATGTTCCAATCTTTCATCCTTGAAACCTAAGTAGCATGAACCACCATCATCAATACAATATTGCCTTAAAAGTTCTACAAAAGCTCTGGCGGCTAGGCTTGCATGTTCTGCAAACTCAGCCACTGCATGAGCAGCAGAGGTAGCATCCTTAAATTTCATGTTCCAATTCTGCCTGCCAACAGAAAAATTACCATTACCATCTCCAACAAATGATTGCCCATGTTCCAATCTTTCATCCTTGGAACCTAAGTGGCATGAACCACCATCATCAACACAATATTGCCTTGAAAATTCTACCAAAGCTCTAGCGGCTAGGCTTGCATGTTCTGCAAACTCAGCCGCTGCTTGAGCAGCAGAGATAACAACCTTAAATTTCATGTTCCAATTCTGCATGCCAACCGAAAAATTACCATTACCATCTCCAGCAAATGATTGCCCATGTTCCAATCTTTCATCCTTGGAACCTAAGTGGCATGAACCACCATCATCAACACAATATTGCCTTGAAAGTTCTACAAAAGCTCTGGCGGCTAGGCTTGCATGTTCTGCAAACTCAGCCACTGCTTGAGCAGCAGAGGTAGCATCCTTAAATTTCATGTTCCAATTCTGCCTGCCAACAGACAAATTACCATTACCATCTCCAGCAAATGATTGCCCATGTTCCAATCTTTCATCCTTGAAACCTAAGTGGCATTAACCACCATCATCAACACAATATTTCCTTGAAAGTTCTACAAAAGCTCTGGCGGCTAGGCTTGCATGTTCTGCCAACTCAGCCGCTGCTTGAGCAGCAGAGGTAGCATCCTTAAATTTCATGTTCCAATTCTGCCTCCCAACAGAAAAATTACCATTACCATCTCCAGCAAATGATTGCCCATGTTCCAACCTTTCATCCATGAAACCTAAGTGGCATGAACCACCACCATCAACACAATATTGCCTTGAAAGTTCTACAAAAGCTCTGGCGGCTAGGCTTGCATGTTCTGCAAACTCAGCCACTACATGAGCAGCCGAGGTAGCATCCTTAAATTTCATGTTCCGATTCTGCCTACCAACAGAAAAATTACCATTACCATCTCCAGCAAATGATTGCCCATGTTCCAATCTTTCATCCTTGGAACCTAAGTGGCATGCACCACCATCATCAACACAATATTGCCTTGAAAATTCTACAAAAGCTCTAGCGGCTAGGCTTGCATGTTCTGCAAACTCAGCCGCTGCTTGAGCAGCAGAGATAGCATCCTTAAATTTCATGTTCCAATTCTGCATGCCAATCGAAAAATTACCATTACCATCTCCAGCAAATGATTGCCCCTGTTCCAATCTTTCATCCTTGAAACCTAAGTGGCATGAACCACCATCATCAATACAATATTGCCTAGAAAGTTCTACAAAAGCTCTGGCGGCTAGTCTTGCATGTTCTGCAAACTCAGCCGCTGCTTAAGCAGCAGAGATAGCATCCTTAAATTTCATGTTCCAATTCTGCATGCCAACCGAAATATTACCATTACCATCTCCAGCAAATGATTGCCCATGTTCCAATCTTTCATCCTTGAAACCTAAGTGGCATGAACCACCATCATCAACACAATATTGCCTTGAAAGTTCTACAAAAGCTCTGGCGGCTAGGCTTGCATGTTCTGCCAACTCAGCCACTGCTTGAGCAGCAGAGGTAGCATCCTTAAATTTCATGTTCCAATTCTGCCTGCCAACAGAAAAATTACCATTACCATCTCCAGCAAATGATTGCCCATGTTCCAACCTTTCATCCATGAAACCTAAGTGGCATGAACCACCACCATCAAGACAATATTGCCTTGAAAGTTCTACAAAAGTTCTGGCGGCTAGGCTTGCATGTTTTGCAAACTCAGCCACTGCTTGAGTAGCAGAGGTAGCATCCTTAAATTTCATGTTCCAATTCTGCCTGCCAACAGAAAAATTACCATTACCATCTCCAGAAAATGATTGCCCATGTTCCAATCTTTCATCCTTGAAACCTAAGTGGCATGAACCACCATCATCAATACAATATTGCCTTGAAAGTTCTACAAAATCTCTGGTGGCTAGGCTTGCATGTTCTGCAAACTCAGCCACTGCATGAGCAGCAGAGGTAGCATCCTTAAATTTCATGTTCCGATTCTGCCTGCCAACAGAAAAATTACCATTACCATCTCCAGCAAATGATTGCCCATGTTCCAATCTTTCATCCTTGGAACCTAAGTGGCATGAACCACCATCATCAACACAATATTGCCTTGAAAATTCTACAAAAGCTCTAGTGGCTAGGCTTGCATGTTCTGCAAACTCAGCCACTGCTTGAGCAGCAGAGATAGCATCCTTAAATTTCATGTTCCAATTCTGCATGCCAACCGAAAAATTACCATTACCATCTCCAGCAAATGATTGCCCCTGTTCCAATCTTTCATCCTTGAAACCTAAGTGGCATGAACCACCATCATCAACATAATATTGCCTAGAAAGTTCTACAAAAGCTCTGGCGGCTAGGCTTGCATGTTCTGTAAACTCAGCCGCTGCTTGAGCAGCAGAGATAGCATCCTTAAATTTCATGTTCCAATTCTGTATGCCAACCGAAAAATTACCATTACCATCTCCAGCAAATGATTGCCCATGTTCTAATCTTTCATCCTTGAAACCTATGTGGCATGAACCACCATCATCAACACAATATTGCCTTGAAAGTTCTACAAAAGCTCTGGCGGCTAGGCTTGCATGTTCTGCAAACTCAGCCACTGCTTGAGCAGCAGAGGTAGAATCCTTAAATTTCATGTTCCAATTCTTCCTGCCAACAGAAAAATTACCATTACCATCTGCAGTAAATGATTGACCATGTTCTAATCTTTCATCCTTGAAACCTAAGTGGCTTGAACCACCATCATCAACACAATATTGCCTTGAAAGTTCTAAAAAAGCTCTGGCTGCTAGGCTTGCATGTTCTGCAAACTCATCCGCTGCTTGAGCAGCAGAGATAGCATCCTTAAATTTCATGTTCCAATTCTGCCTGCCAACAGAAATATTACCATTACCATCTCCAACAAATGATTTCCCAAGTTCCAACCTTTCATCCTTGAAACCTAAGTGGCATGAACCACCACCATCAACACAATATTGCCTTGAAAATTCTACAAAAGCTCTGGCGGCTAGGCTTGCATGTTCTGCAAACTCAGCCACTGTTTGAGCAGCAGAGGTAGCATCCTTAATTTCATGTTCCAATTCTTCCTGCCAACAGAAAAATTACCATTACCATCTGCAGTAAATGATTGCCCATGTTCCAATCTTTCATCCTTGAAACCTAAGTGGCATGAACCACCATCATCAATACAATATTGCCTTAAAAGTTCTACAAAAGCTCTGGCGGCTAGGCTTGCATGTTCTGCAAACTCAGCCACTGCATGAGCAGCAGAGATAGCATCCTTAAATTTCATGTTCCAATTCTGCATGCCAACCAAAAAATTACCATTACCATCTCCAGCAAATGATTGCCCATGTTCCAATCTTTCATCCTTGAAACCTAAGTGGCATGAACCACCATCATCAACACAATATTGCCTTGAAAGTTCTACAAAAGCTCTGGCGGCTAGGCTTGCATGTTCTGTAAACTCAGCCGCTGCTTGAGCAGCAGAGATAGCATCCTTAAATTTCATGTTCCAATTCTGCATGCCAACCAAAAAATTACCATTACCATCTCCAGCAAATGATTTCCCATGTTCCAATCTTTGATCCTTGGAACCTAAGTGGCATGAACCACCATCATCAACACAATATTGCCTTGAAAGTTCTAAAAACGCTCTGGCGGCTAGGCTTGCATGTTCTGCAAACTCATCCGCTGCTTGAGAAGCAGAGATAGCATCCTTAAATTTCATGTTCCACTTCTGCCTGCCAACAGAAATATTACCATTACCATCTCCAGCAAATGATTGCCCAAGTTCCAACCTTTCATCCTTGAAACCTAAGTGGCATGAACCACCACCATCAACACAATATTGCCTTGAAAATTCTACAACAGCTCTGGCGGCTAGGCTTGCATGTTCTGCAAACTCAGCCACTGTTTGAGCAGCAGAGGTAGCATCCTTAATTTCATGTTCCAATTCTTCCTGCCAACAGAAAAATTACCATTACCATCTGCAGTAAATGATTGACCATGTTCCAATCTTTCATCCTTGAAACCTAAGTGGCATGAACCACCATCATCAATACAATATTGCCTTAAAAGTTCTACAAAAGCTCTGGCGGCTAGGCTTGCTTGTTCTGCAAACTCAGCCACTACATGAGCAGCAGAGGTAGCATCCTTAAATTTCATGTTCCAATTCTGCCTGCCAACAGAAAAATTACCATTACCATCTCCAGCAAATGATTGCCCATGTTCCAATCTTTCATCCTTGGAACCTAAGTGGCATGAACCACCATCATCAACACAATATTGCCTTGAAAATTCTACAAAAGCTCAAGTAGCTAGGCTTGCATGTTCTGCAAACTCAGCCGCTGCTTGAGCAACAGAGATAGCATCCTTAAATTTCATGTTCCAATTCTGCATGCCAACCGAAAAATTACCATTACCATCTCCAGCAAATGATTGCCCCTGTTCCAATCTTTCATCCTTGAAACCTAAGTGGCATGAACCACCATCATCAACATAATATTGCCTAGCAAGTTCTACAAAAGCTCTGGCGGCTAGACTTGCATGTTCTGTAAACTCAGCCGCTGCTTGAGCAGCAGAGATAGCATCCTTAAATTTCATGTTCCAATTCTGTATGCCAACCGAAAAATTACCATTACCATCTCCAGCAAATGATTGCCCATGTTCGAATCTTTCATCCTTGAAACCTATGTGGCATGAACCACCATCATCAACACAATATTGCCTTGAAAGTTCTACAAAAGCTCTGGCGGCTAGGCTTGCATGTTCTGCAAACTCAGCCACTGCTTGAGCAGCAGAGGTAGAATCCTTAAATTTCATGTTCCAATTCTTCCTGCCAACAGAAAAATTACCATTACCATCTGCAGTAAATGATTGCCCATGTTCCAATCTTTCATCCTTGAAACCTAAGTGGCTTGAACCACCATCATCAACACAATATTGCCTTGAAAGTTCTAAAAAAGCTCTGGCGGCTAGGCTTGCATGTTCTGCAAACTCATCCGCTGCTTGAGCAGCAGAGATAACATCCTTAAATTTCATGTTCCAATTCTGCCTGCCAACAGAAATATTACCATTACCATCTCCAGCAAATGATTGCCCAAGTTCCAACCTTTCATCCTTGAAACCTAAGTGGCATGAACCACCACCATCAACACAATATTGCCTTGAAAATTCTACAAAAGCTTTGGCTGCTAGGCTTGCATGTTCTGCAAACTCAGACACTGTTTGAGCAGCAGAGGTAGCATCCTTAATTTCATGTTCCAATTCTTCCTGTCAACAGAAAAATTACCATTACCATCTGCAGTAAATGATTGCCCATGTTCCAATCTTTCATCCTTGAAACCTAAGTGGCATGAACCACCATCATCAATACAATATTGCCTTAAAAGTTCTACAAAAGCTCTGGCGGCTAGGCTTGCATGTTCTGCAAACTCAGCCACTGCATGAGCAGCAGAGATAGCATCCTTAAATTTCATGTTCCAATTCTGCATGCCAACCGAAAAATTACCATTACCATCTCCAGCAAATGATTGCCCATGTTCCAATCTTTCATCCTTGAAACCTAAGTAGCATGAACCACCATCATCAACATAATATTGCCTTGAAAGTTCTACAAAAGCTCTGGCGGATAGGCTTGCATGTTCTGTAAACTCAGCCGCTGCTTGAGCAGCAGAGATAGCATCCTTAAATTTCATGTTCCAATTCTGCATGCCAACCAAAAAATTACCATTACCATCTCCAGCAAATGATTGCCCATCTTCCAATCTTTCATCCTTGGAACCTAAGTGGCATGAACCACCATCATCAACACAATATTGCCTTGAAAGTTCTAAAAAAGCTCTGGCGGCTAGGCTTGCATGTTCTGCAAACTCATCCGCTACTTGAGAAGCAGAGATAGCATCCTTAAATTTCATGTTCCACTTCTGCCTGCCAACAGAAATATTACCATTACCATCTCCAGCAAATTATTGCCCAAGTTCCAACCTTTCATCCTTGAAACCTAAGTGGAATGAACCACCACCATCAACACAATATTGTCTTGAAAATTCTACAAAAGCTCTGGCGGCTAGGCTTGCATGTTCTGCAAACTCAGCCACTGTTTGAGCAGCAGAGGTAGCATCCTTAATTTCATGTTCCAATTCTTCCTGCCAACAGAAAAATTACCATTACCATCTGCAGTAAATGATTGCCCATGTTCCAATCTTTCATCCTTGAAACCTAAGTGGCATGAACCACCATCATCAATACAATATTGCCTTAAAAGTTCTACAAAAGCTCTGGCGGCTAGGTTTGCATGTTCTGCAAACTCAGCCACTACATGAGCAGCACAGGTAGCAACCTTAAATTTCATGTTCCAATTCTGCCTGCCAACAGAAAAATTACCATTACCATCTCCAGCAAATGATTGCCCATGTTCCAATCTTTCATCCTTGGAACCTAAGTGGCATGAGCCACCATCATCAACACAATATTGCCTTGAAAATTCTACAAAAGCTCTAGCGGCTAGGCTTGCATGTTCTGCAAACTCAGCTGCTGCTTGAGCAGCAGAGATAGCATCCTTAAATTTCATGTTCCAATTCTGCATGCCAACCGAAAAATTACCATTACCATCTCCAGCAAATGATTGCCCATGTTCCAATCTTTCATCCTTGAAACCTAAGTGGCATGAACCACCATCATCAACACAATATTGCCTTGAAAGTTCTACAAAAGCTCTGGCGGCTAGGCTTGCATGTTCTGTAAACTCAGCCGCTGCTTGAGCAGCAGAGATAGCATCCTTAAATTTCATGTTCCAATTCCGCATGCCAACCGAAAAATTAGCATTACCATCTCCACCAAATGATTGCCCATGTTCTAATCTTTCATCCTTGAAACCTATGTGGCATGAACCACCATCATCAACACAATATTGCCTTGAAAGTTCTACAAAAGCTCTGGCGGCTAGGCTTGCATGTTCTGCAAACTCAGCCACTGCTTGAGCAGCAGAGGTAGTATCCTTAAATTTCATGTTACAATTCTTCCTGCCAACAGAGAAATTACCATTACCATCTGCAGTAAATGATTGCCCATGTTCCAATCTTTCATCCTTGAAACCTAAGTGGCTTGAACCACCATCATCAACACAATATTGCCTTGAAAGTTCTACAAAAGCTCTGGCGGCTAGGCTTGCATGTTCTGTAAACTCATCCGCTGCTTGAGAAGCAGAGATAGCATCCTTAAATTTCATGTTCCAATTCTGCCTGCCAACAGAAATATTACCATTACCATCTCCAGCAAATGATTGCCCAAGTTCCAACCTTTCATCCTTGAAACCTAAGTTGCATGAACCACCATCATCAACACAATATTGCCTTGAAAATTCTACAAAAGCTCTGGCGGCTAGGCTTGCATGTTCAGCAAACTTAGCCGCTGCTTGAGCAGCAGAGATAGCATCCTTAAATTTCATGTTCCAATTCGGTATGCCAACCAAAAAATTACCATTACCATCTCCAGCAAATGATTGCCCATGTTCTAATCTTTCATCCTTGAAACCTAAGTGGCATGAACCACCATCATCAACACAATAATGCCTTGAAAGTTCTACAAAAGCTCTGGCGGCTAGGCTTGCATGTTCTGCAAACTCAGCCACTGCTTGAGCAGCAGAGGTAGCATCCTTAAATTTCATGTTCCAATTCTGCCTGCCAACAGAAAAATTACCATTACCATCTCCAGCAAATGATTGCCCATGTTCCAATCTTTCATCCTTGAAACCTAAGTGGCATGAACCACCATCATCAACACAATATTGCCTTGAAAGTTCTACAAAAGCTCTGGCGGCTAGGCTTGCATGTTCTGCAAACTCAGCCACTGCTTGAGCAGCAGAGGTAGCATCCTTAAATTTCATGTTCCAATTCTACCTGCCAACAGAAAAATTACCATTACCATCTCCAGCAAATGATTGCCCATGTTCCAATCTTTCATCCTTGAAACCTAAGTGGCATGAACCACCATCATCAACACAATATTGCCTTGAAAGTTCTACAAAAGCTCTGGCGACTAGGCTTGCATGTTCTGCCAACTCAGCCGCTGCTTGAGCAGTAAAGATAGCATCGTTAAATTTCATGTTCCAATTCTGCATGCCAACCGAAAAATTACCATTACCATCTCCAGCAAATGATTGCCCATGTTCCAATCTTTCATCCTTAAAACCTAAGTGGCATGAACCACCATCATCAACACAATATTGCCTTGAAAGTTCAACAAAAACTCTGGCGGCTAGGCTTGCATGTTCAGCAAACTCAGCCGCTGCTTGAGCAGCAGAGATAGCATCCTTAAATTTCATGTTCCAATTCTGCATGCCAACCGAAAAATTACCATTACCATCTCCAGCAAATGATTGCCCATGTTCTAATCTTTCATCCTTGAAACCTAAGTGGCATGAACCACCATCATCAACACAATATTGCCTTGAAAGTTCTACAAAAGCTCTGGCGGCTAGGCTTGCATGTTCTGCAAACTCAGCCGCTGCTTGAGCAGCAGAGGTAGCATCCTTAAATTTCATGTTCCAATTCTGCATGCCAAATGAAAAATTACCATTACCATCTCCAGCAAATGATTGCCCATGTTCTAATCTTTCATCCTTGAAACCTAAGTGGCATGAACCACAATCATCAACACAATATTGCCTTGAAAGTTCTACAAAAGCTCTGGCGGCTAGGCTTGCATGTTCTGCAAACTCAGCCACTGCTTGAGCAGCAGAGGTAGCATCCTTAAATTTCATGTTCCAATTCTGCCTGCCAACAGAAAAATTACCATTACCATCTCCAGCAAATGATTGCCCATGTTCCAATCTTTCATCCTTGAAACCTAAGTGGCATGAACCACCATCATCAATACAATATTGCCTTGAAAGTTCTACAAAAGCTCTGGCGGCTAGGCTTGCATGTTCTGCAAACTCAGCCACTGCTTGAGCAGCAGAGATAGCATCCTTAAATTTCATGTTCCAATTCTGCATGCCAACCGAAAAATTACCATTACCATCTCCAGCAAATGATTGCCCATGTTCCAATCTTTCATCCTTGAAACCTAAGTGGCATGAACCACCATCATCAACACAATATTGCCTTGAAAGTTCTATAACAGCTCTAGCAGCTTGGCTTGGATGTTCTGCAAACTCAGCCACTGCTTCAGCAGCAGAGGTAGCATCCTTAAATTTCATGTTCCAATTCTGCATGCCAAATGAAGAATTACCATTACCATCTCCAGGATATGATTGCCCATGTTCCAACCTTTCATCCTTGAAACCTAAGTGGCATGAACCACCACCATCAACACAATATTGCCTTGAAAATTCTACAAAAGCTCTGGCGGCTAGGCTTGCATGTTCTGCAAACTCAGCCACTGCTTGAGCAGCAGAGGTAGCATCCTTAAATTTCATGTTCCAATTCTTCCTGCCAACAGAAAAATTACCATTACCATCTGCAGTAAATGATTGCCCATGTTCCAATCTTTCATCCTTTAAACCTAAGTGGCTTGAACCACCATCATCAACACAATATTGCCTTGAAAGTTCTACAAAAGCTCTGGCGGCTAGGCTTGCATGTTCTGTAAACTCATCCGCTGCTTGAGAAGCAGAGATAGCATCCTTAAATTTCATGTTCCAATTCTGCCTGCCAACAGAAATATTACCATTACCATCTCCAGCAAATGATTGCCCAAGTTCCAACCTTTCATCCTTGAAACCTAAGTTGCATGAACCACCATCATCAACACAATATTGCCTTGAAAATTCTACAAAAGCTCTGGCGGCTAGGCTTGCATGTTCAGCAAACTCAGCCGCTGCTTGAGCAGCAGAGATAGCATCCTTAAATTTCATGTTCCAATTCGGCATGCCAACTGAAAAATTACCATTACCATCTCCAGCAAATGATTGCCCATGTTCTAATCTTTCATCCTTGAAACCTAAGTGGCATGAACCACCATCATCAACACAATATTGCCTTGAAAGTTCAACAAAAGCTCTGGCGGCTAGGCTTGCATGTTCAGCAAACTCAGCCGCTGCTTGAGCAGCAGAGATAGCATCCTTAAATTTCATGTTCCAATTCTGCATGCCAACCGAAAAATTACCATTACCATCTCCAGCAAATGATTGCCCATGTTCTAATCTTTCATCCTTGAAACCTAAGTGGCATGAACCACCATCATCAACACAATATTGCCTTGAAAGTTCTACAAAAGCTCTGGCGGCTAGGCTTGCATGTTCTGCAAACTCAGCCGCTGCTTGAGCAGCAGAGGTAGCATCCTTAAATTTCATGTTCCAATTCTGCATGCCAAATGAAAAATTACCATTACCATCTCCAGCAAATGATTGCCCATGTTCTAATCTTTCATCCTTGAAACCTAAGTGGCATGAACCACAATCATCAACACAATATTGCCTTGAAAGTTCTACAAAAGCTCTGGCGGCTAGGCTTGCATGTTCTGCAAACTCAGCCACTGCTTGAGCAGCAGAGGTAGCATCCTTAAATTTCATGTTCCAATTCTGCCTGCCAACAGAAAAATTACCATTACCATCTCCAGCAAATGATTGCCCATGTTCCAATCTTTCATCCTTGAAACCTAAGTGGCATGAACCACCATCATCAATACAATATTGCCTTGAAAGTTCTACAAAAGCTCTGGCGGCTAGGCTTGCATGTTCTGCAAACTCAGCCACTGCTTGAGCAGCAGAGATAGCATCCTTAAATTTCATGTTCCAATTCTGCATGCCAACCGAAAAATTACCATTACCATCTCCAGCAAATGATTGCCCATGTTCCAATCTTTCATCCTTGAAACCTAAGTGGCATGAACCACCACCATCAACACAATATTGCCTTGAAAATTCTACAAAAGCTTTGGCTGCTAGGCTTGCATGTTCTGCAAACTCAGACACTGTTTGAGCAGCAGAGGTAGCATCCTTAATTTCATGTTCCAATTCTTCCTGCCAACAGAAAAATTACCATTACCATCTGCAGTAAATGATTGCCCATGTTCCAATCTTTCATCCTTGAAACCTAAGTGGCATGAACCACCATCATCAATACAATATTGCCTTAAAAGTTCTACAAAAGCTCTGGCGGCTAGGCTTGCATGTTCTGCAAACTCAGCCACTGCATGAGCAGCAGAGATAGCATCCTTAAATTTCATGTTCCAATTCTGCATGCCAACCGAAAAATTACCATTACCATCTCCAGCAAATGATTGCCCATGTTCCAATCTTTCATCCTTGAAACCTAAGTAGCATGAACCACCATCATCAACATAATATTGCCTTGAAAGTTCTACAAAAGCTCTGGCGGATAGGCTTGCATGTTCTGTAAACTCAGCCGCTGCTTGAGCAGCAGAGATAGCATCCTTAAATTTCATGTTCCAATTCTGCATGCCAACCAAAAAATTACCATTACCATCTCCAGCAAATGATTGCCCATCTTCCAATCTTTCATCCTTGGAACCTAAGTGGCATGAACCACCATCATCAACACAATATTGCCTTGAAAGTTCTAAAAAAGCTCTGGCGGCTAGGCTTGCATGTTCTGCAAACTCATCCGCTACTTGAGAAGCAGAGATAGCATCCTTAAATTTCATGTTCCACTTCTGCCTGCCAACAGAAATATTACCATTACCATCTCCAGCAAATTATTGCCCAAGTTCCAACCTTTCATCCTTGAAACCTAAGTGGAATGAACCACCACCATCAACACAATATTGTCTTGAAAATTCTACAAAAGCTCTGGCGGCTAGGCTTGCATGTTCTACAAACTCAGCCACTGTTTGAGCAGCAGAGGTAGCATCCTTAATTTCATGTTCCAATTCTTCCTGCCAACAGAAGAATTACCATTACCATCTGCAGTAAATGATTGCCCATGTTCCAATCTTTCATCCTTGAAACCTAAGTGGCATGAACCACCATCATCAATACAATATTGCCTTAAAAGTTCTACAAAAGCTCTGGCGGCTAGGTTTGCATGTTCTGCAAACTCAGCCACTACATGAGCAGCACAGGTAGCAACCTTAAATTTCATGTTCCAATTCTGCCTGCCAACAGAAAAATTACCATTACCATCTCCAGCAAATGATTGCCCATGTTCCAATCTTTCATCCTTGGAACCTAAGTGGCATGAGCCACCATCATCAACACAATATTGCCTTGAAAATTCTACAAAAGCTCTAGCGGCTAGGCTTGCATGTTCTGCAAACTCAGCTGCTGCTTGAGCAGCAGAGATAGCATCCTTAAATTTCATGTTCCAATTCTGCATGCCAACCAAAAAATTACCATTACCATCTCCAGCAAATGATTGCCCATGTTCCAATCTTTCATCCTTGAAACCTAAGTGGCATGAACCACCATCATCAACACAATATTGCCTTGAAAGTTCTACAAAAGCTCTGGCGGCTAGGCTTGCATGTTCTGTAAACTCAGCCGCTGCTTGAGCAGCAGAGATAGCATCCTTAAATTTCATGTTCCAATTCCGCATGCCAACCGAAAAATTAGCATTACCATCTCCACCAAATGATTTCCCATGTTCTAATCTTTCATCCTTGAAACCTATGTGGCATGAACCACCATCATCAACACAATATTGCCTTGAAAGTTCTACAAAAGCTCTGGCGGCTAGGCTTGCATGTTCTGCAAACTCAGCCACTGCTTGAGCAGCAGAGGTAGTATCCTTAAATTTCATGTTACAATTCTTCCTGCCAACAGAGAAATTACCATTACCATCTGCAGTAAATGATTGCCCATGTTCCAATCTTTCATCCTTGAAACCTAAGTGGCTTGAACCACCATCATCAACACAATATTGCCTTGAAAGTTCTACAAAAGCTCTGGCGGCTAGGCTTGCATGTTCTGTAAACTCATCCGCTGCTTGAGAAGCAGAGATAGCATCCTTAAATTTCATGTTCCAATTCTGCCTGCCAACAGAAATATTACCATTACCATCTCCAGCAAATGATTGCCCAAGTTCCAACCTTTCATCCTTGAAACCTAAGTTGCATGAACCACCATCATCAACACAATATTGCCTTGAAAATTCTACAAAAGCTCTGGCGGCTAGGCTTGCATGTTCAGCAAACTTAGCCGCCGCTTGAGCAGCAGAGATAGCATCCTTAAATTTCATGTTCCAATTCGGTATGCCAACCAAAAAATTACCATTACCATCTCCAGCAAATGATTGCCCATGTTCTAATCTTTCATCCTTGAAACCTAAGTGGCATGAACCACCATCATCAACACAATAATGCCTTGAAAGTTCTACAAAAGCTCTGGCAGCTAGGCTTGCATGTTCTGCAAACTCAGCCACTGCTTGAGCAGCAGAGGTAGCATCCTTAAATTTCATGTTCCAATTTTGCCTGCCAACAGAAAAATTACCATTACCATCTCCAGCAAATGATTGCCCATGTTCCAATCTTTCATCCTTGAAACCTAAGTGGCATGAACCACCATCATCAACACAATATTGCCTTGAAAGTTCTACAAAAGCTCTGGCGGCTAGGCTTGCATGTTCTGCAAACTCAGCCACTGCTTGAGCAGCAGAGGTAGCATCCTTAAATTTCATGTTCCAATTCTACCTGCCAACAGAAAAATTACCATTACCATCTCCAGCAAATGATTGCCCATGTTCCAATCTTTCATCCTTGAAACCTAAGTGGCATGAACCACCATCATCAACACAATATTGCCTTGAAAGTTCTACAAAAGCTCTGGCGACTAGGCTTGCATGTTCTGCCAACTCAGCCGCTGCTTGAGCAGTAGAGATAGCATCGTTAAATTTCATGTTCCAATTCTGCATGCCAACCGAAAAATTACCATTACCATCTCCAGCAAATGATTGCCCATGTTCCAATCTTTCATCCTTAAAACCTAAGTGGCATGAACCACCATCATCAACACAATATTGCCTTGAAAGTTCAACAAAAGCTCTGGCGGCTAGGCTTGCATGTTCAGCAAACTCAGCCGCTGCTTGAGCAGCAGAGATAGCATCCTTAAATTTCATGTTCCAATTCTGCATGCCAACCGAAAAATTACCATTACCATCTCCAGCAAATGATTGCCCATGTTCTAATCTTTCATCCTTGAAACCTAAGTGGCATGAACCACCATCATCAACACAATATTGCCTTGAAAGTTCTACAAAAGCTCTGGCGGCTAGGCTTGCATGTTCTGCAAACTCAGCCGCTGCTTGAGCAGCAGAGGTAGCATCCTTAAATTTCATGTTCCAATTCTGCATGCCAAATGAAAAATTACCATTACCATCTCCAGCAAATGATTGCCCATGTTCTAATCTTTCATCCTTGAAACCTAAGTGGCATGAACCACAATCATCAACACAATATTGCCTTGAAAGTTCTACAAAAGCTCTGGCGGCTAGGCTTGCATGTTCTGCAAACTCAGCCACTGCTTGAGCAGCAGAGGTAGCATCCTTAAATTTCATGTTCCAATTCTGCCTGCCAACAGAAAAATTACCATTACCATCTCCAGCAAATGATTGCCCATGTTCCAATCTTTCATCCTTGAAACCTAAGTGGCATGAACCACCATCATCAATACAATATTGCCTTGAAAGTTCTACAAAAGCTCTGGCGGCTAGGCTTGCATGTTCTGCAAACTCAGCCACTGCTTGAGCAGCAGAGATAGCATCCTTTTCTACAAAAGCTCTAGCGGCTAGGCTTGCATGTTCTGCAAACTCAGCCACTGCTTGAGCAGCAGAGGTAGCATCCTTAAATTTCATGTTCCAATTTTGCCTGCCAATAGAAAAATTACCATTACCATCTCCAGCAAATGATTGCCCATGTTCCAATCTTTCATCCTTGAAACCTAAGTGGCATGAACCACCATCATCAACACAATATTGCCTTGAAAGTTCTACAAAAGCTCTGGCGGCTAGGCTTGCATGTTCTACAAACTCAGCCACTGCTTGAGCAGCAGAGGTAGCAGCCTTAAATTTCATGTTCCAATTCTGCCTGCCAACCAAAAAATTACCATTACCATCTCCTGTAAATGATTGCCCATGTTCCAATCTTTCTTCCTTGAAACTTAAGTGGCATGAACCACCATCATCAACACAATATTGCCTTGAAAGTTCTACAAAAGCTCTGGCGGGTAGGCTTGCATGTTCTGCAAACTCAGCCGCTGCTTGAGCAGCAGAGGTAGCATCCTTAAATTTCATGTTCCAATTTTCCCTGACTACAGAAAAATTACAATTACTAGCAAATGATTTCCCATGTTCCAATCTTTCATCCTTGAAACCTAAGTGGCATGAACCACCATCATCAACACAATATTGACTTGAAAGTTCTACAAAACCTCTGGCGGCTAGGCTTGCATGTTCTGCAAACTCAGCCACTGCTTGAGCAGCAGAGGTAGCATCCTTAAATTTCATGTTCCAATTCTGCCTGCCAACAGAAAAATTACCATTACCATCTCCAGCAAATGATTGCCCATGTTCCAATCTTTCATCCTTGAAACCTAAGTGGCATGAACCACCATCATCAACACAATATTGCCTTGAAAGTTCTACAAAAGCTCTGGCGGCTAGGCTTGCATGTTCTGCAAACTCAGCCGCTGCTTGAGCAGCAGAGATAGCATCCTTAAATTTCATGTTCCAATTCTTCATGCCAACCCAAAAATTACCATTACCATCTCCTGCAAATGATTGCCCATGTTCTAATCTTTCATCCTTGAAACCTAAGTGGCATGAACCACCATCATCAACACAATATTGCCTTGAAAGTTCTACAAAAGCTCTGGCGGCTAGGCTTGCATGTTCTGCAAACTCAGCCACTGCTTGAGCAGCAGAGGTAGCATCCTTAAATTTCATGTTCCAATTCTGCCTGCAATAGAAAAATTACCATTACCATCTCCAGCAAATGATTGCCCATGTTCCAATCTTTCATCCTTGAAACCTAAGTGGCATGAACCACCATCATCAACACAATATTGCCTTGAAAGTTCTACAAAAGCTCTGGCGGCTAGGCTTGCATGTTCTGCAAACTCAGCCACTACTTGAGCAGCAGAGGTAGCAGTCTTAATTTTCATGTTCCAATTCTGCCTGCCAACCAAAAAATTACCATTACCATCTCCTGTAAATGATTGCCCATGTTCCAATCTTTATTCCTTGAAACCTAAGTGGCATGAACCACCATCATCAACACAATATTGCCATGAAAGTTCTACAAAAGCTCTGGCGGCCAGGCTTGCATGATCTGCAAACTCAGCCGCTGCTTGAGCAGCAGAGGTAGCATCCTTAAATTTCATGTTCCAATTTGGCCTGACTATAGAAAAATTACAATTGCTAGCAAATGATTTCCCATGTTCCAATCTTTCATCCTTGAAACCTAAGTGGCATGAACCACCATCATCAACACAATATTGCCTTGAAAGTTCTACAAAACTTCTGGCGGCTAGGCTTGCATGTTCTGCAAACTCAGCCACTGCTTGAGCAGCAGAGGTAGCATCCTTAAATTTCATGTTCCAATTCTGCCTGCCAACAGAAAAATTACCATTACCATCTCCAGCAAATGATTGCCCATGTTCCAATCTTTCATCCTTGAAACCTAAGTGGCATGAACCACCATCATCAACACAATATTGCCTTGAAAGTTCTACAAAAGCTCTGGCGGCTAGGCTTGCATGTTCTGCAAACTCAGTCGCTGCTTGAGCAGCAGAGATAGCATCCTTAAATTTCATGTTCCAATTCTTCATGCCAACCGAAAAATTACCATTACCATCTCCTGCAAATGATTGCCCATGTTCTAATCTTTCATCCTTGAAACCTAAGTGCCATGAACCACCATCATCAACACAATATTGCCTAGAAAGTTCTACAAAAGCTCTAGCGGCTAGGCTTGCATGTTCTGCAAACTCAGCCACTGCTTGAGCAGCAGAGGTAGCATCCTTAAATTTCATGTTCCAATTTTGCCTGCCAATAGAAACATTACCATTACCATCTCCAGCAAATGATTGCCCATGTTCCAATCTTTCATCCTTGAAACCTAAGTGGCATGAACCACCATCATCAACACAATATTGCCTTGAAAGTTCTACAAAAGCTCTGGCGGCTAGGCTTGCATGTTCTACAAACTCAGCCACTGCTTGAGCAGCAGAGGTAGCAGCCTTAAATTTCATGTTCCAATTCTGCCTGCCAACCAAAAAATTACCATTACCATCTCCTGTAAATGATTGCCCATGTTCCAATCTTTCTTCCTTGAAACTTAAGTGGCATGAACCACCATCATCAACACAATATTGCCTTGAAAGTTCTACAAAAGCTCTGGCGGGTAGGCTTGCATGTTCTGCAAACTCAGCCGCTGCTTGAGCAGCAGAGGTAGCATCCTTAAATTTCATGTTCCAATTTTCCCTGACTACAGAAAAATTACAATTACTAGCAAATGATTTCCCATGTTCCAATCTTTCATCCTTGAAACCTAAGTGGCATGAACCACCATCACCAACACAATATTGCCTTGAAAGTTCTACAAAACCTCTGGCGGCTAGGCTTGCATGTTCTGCAAACTCAGCCACTGCTTGAGCAGTAGAGGTAGCATCCTTAAATTTCATGTTCCAATTCTGCCTGCCAACAGAAAAATTACCATTACCATCTCCAGCAAATGATTGCCCATGTTCCAATCTTTCATCCTTGAAACCTAAGTGGCATGAACCATCATCATCAACACAATATTGCCTTGAAAGTTCTACTAAAGCTCTGGCGGCTAGGCTTGCATGTTCTGCAAACTCAGCCGCTGCTTGAGCAGCAGAGATAGCATCCTTAAATTTCATGTTCCAATTCTTCATGCCAACCGAAAAATTACCATTACCATCTCCTGCAAATGATTGCCCATGTTCTAATCTTTCATCCTTGAAACCTAAGTGGCATGAACCACCATCATCAACACAATATTGCCTTGAAAGTTCTACAAAAGCTCTGGCGGCTAGGCTTGCATGTTCTGCAAACTCAGCCACTGCTTGAGCAGCAGAGGTAGCATCCTTAAATTTCATGTTCCAATTCTGCCTGCAATAGAAAAATTACCATTACCATCTCCAGCAAATGATTGCCCATGTTCCAATCTTTCATCCTTGAAACCTAAGTGGCATGAACCACCATCATCAACACAATATTGCCTTGAAAGTTCTACAAAAGCTCTGGCGGCTAGGCTTGCATGTTCTGCAAACTCAGCCACTGCTTGAGCAACAGAGGTAGCAGCCTTAAATTTCATGTTCCAATTCTGCCTGCCAACCAAAAAATTACCATTACCATCTCCTGTAAATGATTGCCCATGTTCCAATCTTTCTTCCTTGAAACCTAAGTGGCATGAACCACCATCATCAACACAATATTGCCATGAAAGTTCTGCAAAAGCTCTGGCGGCCAAGCTTGCATGATCTGCAAACTCAGCCGCTGCTTGAGCAGCAGAGGTAGCATCATTAAATTTCATGTTCCAATTTGGCCTGACTATAGAAAAATTACAATTACTAGCAAATGATTTCCCATGTTCCAATCTTTCATCCTTGAAACCTAAGTGGCATGAACCACCATCATCAACACAATATTGCCTTGAAAGTTCTACAAAACCTCTGGCGGCTAGGCTTGCATGTTCTGCAAACTCAGCCACTGCTTGAGCAGCAGAGGTAGCATCCTTAAATTTCATGTTCCAATTCTGCCTGCCAACAAAAAAATTACCATTACCATCTCCAGCAAATGATTGCCCATGTTCCAATCTTTCATCCTTGAAACCTAAGTGGCATGAACCACCATCATCAACACAATATTGCCTTGAAAGTTCTACAAAAGCTCTGGCGGCTAGGCTTGCATGTTCTGCAAACTCAGTCGCTGCTTGAGCAGCAGAGATAGCATCCTTAAATTTCATGTTCCAATTCTTCATGCCAACCGAAAAATTACCATTACCATCTCCTGCAAATGATTGCCCATGTTCTAATCTTTCATCCTTAAAACCTAAGTGGCATGAACCACCATCATCAACACAATATTGCCTTGAAAGTTCTACAAAAGCTCTAGCGGCTAGGCTTGCATGTTCTGCAAACTCAGCCACTGCTTGAGCAGCAGAGGTAGCATCCTTAAATTTCATGTTCCAATTTTGCCTGCCAATAGAAAAATTACCATTACCATCTCCAGCAAATGATTGCCCATGTTCCAATCTTTCATCCTTGAAACCTAAGTGGCATGAACCACCATCATCATTACAATATTGCCTTGAAAGTTCTACAAAAGCTCTGGCGGCTAGGCTTGCATGTTCTACAAACTCAACCACTGCTTGAGCAGCAGAGGTAGCAGCCTTAAATTTCATGTTCTAATTCTGCCTGCCAACCAAAAAATTACCATTACCATCTCCTGTAAATGATTGCCCATGTTCCAATCTTTCTTCCTTGAAACTTAAGTGGCATGAACCACCATCATCAACACAATATTGCCTTGAAAGTTCTACAAAAGCTCTGGCGGGTAGGCTTGCATGTTCTGCAAACTCAGCCGCTGCTTGAGCAGCAGAGGTAGCATCCTTAAATTTCATGTTCCAATTTTCCCTGACTACAGAAAAATTACAATTACTAGCAAATGATTTCCCATGTTCCAATCTTTCATCCTTGAAACCTAAGTGGCATGAACCACCATCATCAACACAATATTGCCTTGAAAGTTCTACAAAACCTCTGGCGGCTAGGCTTGGATGTTCTGCAAACTCAGCCACTGCTTGAGCAGCAGAGGTAGCATCCTTAAATTTCATGTTCCAATTCTGCCTGCCAACAGAAAAATTACCATTACCATCTCCAGCAAATGATTGCCCATGTTCCAATCTTTCATCCTTGAAACCTAAGTGGCATGAACCACCATCATCAACACAATATTGCCTTGAAAGTTCTACAAAAGCTCTGGCGGCTAGGCTTGCATGTTCTGCAAACTCAGCCGCTGCTTGAGCAGCAGGGATAGCATCCTTAAATTTCATGTTCCAATTCTTCATGCCAACCGAAAAATTACCATTACCATCTCCTGCAAATGATTGCCCATGTTCTAATCTTTTATCCTTGAAACCTAAGTAGCATGAACCACCATCATCAACACAATATTGCCTTGAAAGTTCTACAAAAGCTCTAGCGGCTAGGCTTGCATGTTCTGCAAACTCAGCCACTGCTTGAGCAGCAGAGGTAGCATCCTTAAATTTCATGTTCCAATTTTGCCTGCCAATAGAAAAATTACCATTACCATCTCCAGCAAATGATTGCCCATGTTCCAATCTTTCATCCTTGAAACCTAAGTGGCATGAACCACCATCATCAACACAATATTGCCTTGAAAGTTCTACAAAACCTCTGGCGGCTAGGCTTGGATGTTCTGCAAACTCAGCCACTGCTTGAGCAGCAGAGGTAGCATCCTTAAATTTCATGTTCCAATTCTGCCTGCCAGCAGAAAAATTACCATTATCATCTCCAGCAAATGATTGCCCATGTTCCAATCTTTCATCCTTGAAACCTAAGTGGCATGAACCACCATCATCAACACAATATTGCCTTGAAAGTTCTACAAAAGCTCTGGCGGCTAGGCTTGCATGTTCTGCAAACTCAGCCGCTGCTTGAGCAGCAGGGATAGCATCCTTAAATTTCATGTTCCAATTCTTCATGCCAACCGAAAAATTACCATTACCATCTCCTGCAAATGATTGCCCATGTTCTAATCTTTCATCCTTGAAACCTAAGTGGCATGAACCACCATCATCAACACAATATTGCCTTGAAAGTTCTACAAAAGCGCTCGCGGCTAGGCTTGCATGTTCTGCAAACTCAGCCACTGCTTGAGCAGCAGATGTAGCATCCTTAAATTTCATGTTCCAATTCTGCCTGCAATAGAAAAATTACCATTACCATCTCCAGCAAATGATTGCCCATGTTCCAATCTTTCATCCTTGAAACCTAAGTGGCATGAACCACCATCATCAACACAATATTGCCTTGAAAGTTCTACAAAAGCTCTGGCGGCTAGGCTTGCATGTTCTGCAAACTCAGCCACTGCTTGAGCAGCAGAGGTAGCATCCTTAAATTTCATGTTCCAATTCTGCCTGCCAACCAAAAAATTACCATTACCATCTCCAGCAAATGATTGCCCATGTTCCAATCTTTCATCCTTGAAACCTAAGTGGCATGAACCACCATCATCAACACAATATTGCCTTGAAAGTTCTACAAAAGCTCTGGCGGGTAGGCTTGCATGTTCTGCAAACTCAGCCGCTGCTTGAGCAGCAGAGGTAGCATCCTTAAATTTCATGTTCCAATTTTCCCTGACTACAGAAAAATTACAATTACTAGCAAATGATTTCCCATGTTCCAATCTTTCATCCTTGAAACCTAAGTGGCATGAACCACCATCACCAACACAATATTGCCTTGAAAGTTCTACAAAACCTCTGGCGGCTAGGCTTGCATGTTCTGCAAACTCAGCCACTGCTTGAGCAGTAGAGGTAGCATCCTTAAATTTCATGTTCCAATTCTGCCTGCCAACAGAAAAATTACCATTACCATCTCCAGCAAATGATTGCCCATGTTCCAATCTTTCATCCTTGAAACCTAAGTGGCATGAACCATCATCATCAACACAATATTGCCTTGAAAGTTCTACTAAAGCTCTGGCGGCTAGGCTTGCATGTTCTGCAAACTCAGCCGCTGCTTGAGCAGCAGAGATAGCATCCTTAAATTTCATGTTCCAATTCTTCATGCCAACCGAAAAATTACCATTACCATCTCCTGCAAATGATTGCCCATGTTCTAATCTTTCATCCTTGAAACCTAAGTGGCATGAACCACCATCATCAACACAATATTGCCTTGAAAGTTCTACAAAAGCTCTGGCGGCTAGGCTTGCATGTTCTGCAAACTCAGCCACTGCTTGAGCAGCAGAGGTAGCATCCTTAAATTTCATGTTCCAATTCTGCCTGCAATAGAAAAATTACCATTACCATCTCCAGCAAATGATTGCCCATGTTCCAATCTTTCATCCTTGAAACCTAAGTGGCATGAACCACCATCATCAACACAATATTGCCTTGAAAGTTCTACAAAAGCTCTGGCGGCTAGGCTTGCATGTTCTGCAAACTCAGCCACTGCTTGAGCAGCAGAGGTAGCAGCCTTAAATTTCATGTTCCAATTCTGCCTGCCAACCAAAAAATTACCATTACCATCTCCTGTAAATGATTGCCCATGTTCCAATCTTTCTTCCTTGAAACCTAAGTGGCATGAACCACCATCATCAACACAATATTGCCATGAAAGTTCTACAAAAGCTCTGGCGGCCAAGCTTGCATGATCTGCAAACTCAGCCGCTGCTTGAGCAGCAGAGGTAGCATCATTAAATTTCATGTTCCAATTTGGCCTGACTATAGAAAAATTACAATTACTAGCAAATGATTTCCCATGTTCCAATCTTTCATCCTTGAAACCTAAGTGGCATGAACCACCATCATCAACACAATATTGCCTTGAAAGTTCTACAAAACCTCTGGCGGCTAGGCTTGCATGTTCTGCAAACTCAGCCACTGCTTGAGCAGCAGAGGTAGCATCCTTAAATTTCATGTTCCAATTCTGCCTGCCAACAAAAAAATTACCATTACCATCTCCAGCAAATGATTGCCCATGTTCCAATCTTTCATCCTTGAAACCTAAGTGGCATGAACCACCATCATCAACACAATATTGCCTTGAAAGTTCTACAAAAGCTCTGGCGGCTAGGCTTGCATGTTCTGCAAACTCAGTCGCTGCTTGAGCAGCAGAGATAGCATCCTTAAATTTCATGTTCCAATTCTTCATGCCAACCGAAAAATTACCATTACCATCTCCTGCAAATGATTGCCCATGTTCTAATCTTTCATCCTTAAAACCTAAGTGGCATGAACCACCATCATCAACACAATATTGCCTTGAAAGTTCTACAAAAGCTCTAGCGGCTAGGCTTGCATGTTCTGCAAACTCAGCCACTGCTTGAGCAGCAGAGGTAGCATCCTTAAATTTCATGTTCCAATTTTGCCTGCCAATAGAAAAATTACCATTACCATCTCCAGCAAATGATTGCCCATGTTCCAATCTTTCATCCTTGAAACCTAAGTGGCATGAACCACCATCATCATTACAATATTGCCTTGAAAGTTCTACAAAAGCTCTGGCGGCTAGGCTTGCATGTTCTACAAACTCAACCACTGCTTGAGCAGCAGAGGTAGCAGCCTTAAATTTCATGTTCTAATTCTGCCTGCCAACCAAAAAATTACCATTACCATCTCCTGTAAATGATTGCCCATGTTCCAATCTTTCTTCCTTGAAACTTTAGTGGCATGAACCACCATCATCAACACAATATTGCCTTGAAAGTTCTACAAAAGCTCTGGCGGGTAGGCTTGCATGTTCTGCAAACTCAGCCGCTGCTTGAGCAGCAGAGGTAGCATCCTTAAATTTCATGTTCCAATTTTCCCTGACTACAGAAAAATTACAATTACTAGCAAATGATTTCCCATGTTCCAATCTTTCATCCTTGAAACCTAAGTGGCATGAACCACCATCATCAACACAATATTGCCTTGAAAGTTCTACAAAACCTCTGGCGGCTAGGCTTGGATGTTCTGCAAACTCAGCCACTGCTTGAGCAGCAGAGGTAGCATCCTTAAATTTCATGTTCCAATTCTGCCTGCCAACAGAAAAATTACCATTACCATCTCCAGCAAATGATTGCCCATGTTCCAATCTTTCATCCTTGAAACCTAAGTGGCATGAACCACCATCATCAACACAATATTGCCTTGAAAGTTCTACAAAAGCTCTGGCGGCTAGGCTTGCATGTTCTGCAAACTCAGCCGCTGCTTGAGCAGCAGGGATAGCATCCTTAAATTTCATGTTCCAATTCTTCATGCCAACCGAAAAATTACCATTACCATCTCCTGCAAATGATTGCCCATGTTCTAATCTTTTATCCTTGAAACCTAAGTAGCATGAACCACCATCATCAACACAATATTGCCTTGAAAGTTCTACAAAAGCTCTAGCGGCTAGGCTTGCATGTTCTGCAAACTCAGCCACTGCTTGAGCAGCAGAGGTAGCATCCTTAAATTTCATGTTCCAATTTTGCCTGCCAATAGAAAAATTACCATTACCATCTCCAGCAAATGATTGCCCATGTTCCAATCTTTCATCCTTGAAACCTAAGTGGCATGAACCACCATCATCAACACAATATTGCCTTGAAAGTTCTACAAAACCTCTGGCGGCTAGGCTTGGATGTTCTGCAAACTCAGCCACTGCTTGAGCAGCAGAGGTAGCATCCTTAAATTTCATGTTCCAATTCTGCCTGCCAGCAGAAAAATTACCATTATCATCTCCAGCAAATGATTGCCCATGTTCCAATCTTTCATCCTTGAAACCTAAGTGGCATGAACCACCATCATCAACACAATATTGCCTTGAAAGTTCTACAAAAGCTCTGGCGGCTAGGCTTGCATGTTCTGCAAACTCAGCCGCTGCTTGAGCAGCAGGGATAGCATCCTTAAATTTCATGTTCCAATTCTTCATGCCAACCGAAAAATTACCATTACCATCTCCTGCAAATGATTGCCCATGTTCTAATCTTTCATCCTTGAAACCTAAGTGGCATGAACCACCATCATCAACACAATATTGCCTTGAAAGTTCTACAAAAGCGCTCGCGGCTAGGCTTGCATGTTCTGCAAACTCAGCCACTGCTTGAGCAGCAGATGTAGCATCCTTAAATTTCATGTTCCAATTCTGCCTGCAATAGAAAAATTACCATTACCATCTCCAGCAAATGATTGCCCATGTTCCAATCTTTCATCCTTGAAACCTAAGTGGCATGAACCACCATCATCAACACAATATTGCCTTGAAAGTTCTACAAAGCTCTGGCGGCTAGGCTTGCATGTTCTGCAAACTCAGCCACTGCTTGAGCAGCAGAGGTAGCAGCCTTAAATTTCATGTTCCAATTCTGCCTGCCAACCAAAAAATTACCATTACCATCTCCTGTAAATGATTGCCCATGTTCCAATCTTTCTTCCTTGAAACCTAAGTGGCATGAACCACCATCATCAACACAATATTGCCATGAAAGTTCTACAAAAGCTCTGGCGGCCAGGCTTGCATGATCTGCAAACTCAGCCGCTGCTTGAGCAGCAGAGGTAGCATCCTTAAATTTCATGTTCCAATTTGGCCTGACTATAGAAAAATTACAATTACTAGCAAATGATTTCCCATGTTCCAATCTTTCATCCTTGAAACCTAAGTGGCATGAACCACCATCATCAACACAATATTGCCTTGAAAGTTCTACAAAACCTCTGGCGGCTAGGCTTGCATGTTCTGCAAACTCAGCCACTGCTTGAGCAGCAGAGGTAGCATCCTTAAATTTCATGTTCCAATTCTGCCTGCCAACAGAAAAATTACCATTACCATCTCCAGCAAATGATTGCCCATGTTCCAATCTTTCATCCTTGAAACCTAAGTGGCATGAACCACCATCATCAACACAATATTGCCTTGAAAGTTCTACAAAAGCTCTGGCGGCTAGGCTTGCATGTTCTGCAAACTCAGCCGTTGCTTGAGCAGCAGAGATAGCATCCTTAAATTTCATGTTCCAATTCTGCATGCCAACCGAAAAATTACCATTACCATCTCCAGCAAATGATTGCCCATGTTCCAATCTTTCATCCTTGAAACCTAAGTGGCATGAACCACCATCATCAACACAATATTGCCTTGAAAGTTCTACAAAAGCTCTGGCGGCTAGGCTTGCATGTTCTGCAAACTCAGCCACTGCTTGAGCAGCAGAGGTAGCAGCCTTAAATTTCATGTTCCAATTGTGCCTGCCAACCAAAAAATTACCATTACCATCTCCTGTAAATGATTGCCCATGTTCCAATCTTTCTTCCTTGAAACCTAAGTGGCATGAACCACCATCATCAACACAATATTTCCTTGAAAGTTCTACAAAAGCTCTGGCGGCTAGGCTTGCATGTTCTGCAAACTCAGCCGCTGCTTGAGAAGCAGAGGTGGCATCCTTAAATTTCATGTTCATATTATGTCTGCCAACAGAAAAATTACCATTATCATCTCCAGCAAATGATTGCCCATGTTCCAATCTTTCATCCTTGAAACATAAGTGGCATGAACCACCATCATCAACACAATGTTGCCTTGAAAGTTCTACAAAAGCTCTAGCGGCTAGGCTTGCATGTTCTGCAAACTCAGCCGTTGCTTGAGCAGCAGAGATAGCATCCTTAAATTTCATGTTCCAATTCTGCCTGCCAACCAAAAAATTACCATTACCATCTCCTGCAAATGATTTCCTATGTTCCAATCTTTCATCCTTGAAACCTAAGTAGCATGATTCCCATCATCAACACAATATTGCCTTGAAAGTTCTACAAAAGCTCTGGCGGCTAGGCTTGCATGTTCTGCAAACTCAGCCACTGCTTGAGCAGCAGAGGTTCCAATCTTTCATCCTTGAAACCTAAGTGGCATGAACCACCATCATCAACACAATATTGCCTTGAAAGTTCTACAAAAGCTCTGGCGGCTAGGCTTGCATGTTCTGCAAACTCAGCCGCTGCTTGAGAAGCAGAGGTGGCATCCTTAAATTTCATGTTCATATTATGTCTGCCAACAGAAAAATTACCATTACCATCTCCAGGAAATGATTGCCCATGTTCCAACCGTTCAGCCTTGAAAACTAAGTGGCATGAACCACCATCATCAACACACTATTGCCTTGATAGTTCTACAAAAGCTCTGGCAGCTAGGCTTGCATGTTCTGCAAACTCAGCCACTGCTTGAGCAGCAGAGGTAGCATCCTTAAATTTCATGTTCCAATTCTGCCTGCCAACAGATAAATTACCATTACCATCTCCAGGAAATGATTGCCCATGTTCCAACCTTTCATCTTTGAAACCTAAGTGGCATGAACCACCACCATCAACACAATATTGCCTTGAAAGTTCTACAAAAGCTCTGGCGACTAGGCTTGCATGTTCTGCAAACTCAGCCGTTGGTTGAGCAGCAGAGATAGCATCCTTAAATTTCATGTTCCAATTCTGCATGCCAACCAAAAAATTACCATTACCATCTCCAGCAAATGATTGCCCATGTTCCAATCTTTCATCCTTGAAACCTAAGTGGCATGAACCACCATCATCAATACAATATTGCCTTGAAAGTTCTACAAAAGCTCTGGCGGCTAGGCTTGCATGTTCTGCCAACTCAGCCGCTGCTTGAGCAGCAGAGGTAGGATCCTTAAATTTCATGTTCCAATTCTGAATGCCAAATGAAGAATTACCATTACCATCTCCAGCAAATGATTGCCCATGTTCCAATCTTTCATCATTGAAACCTAAGTGGCATGAACCACCATCATCAACACAATATTGCCTTGAAAGTTCTACAAAAGCTCTGGCGGCTAGGCTTACATGTTCTGCAAACTCAGCCACTGCTTGAGCAGCAGAGGTAGCATCCTTAAATTTCATGTTCCAATTCTGCCTGCCAACAGAAAAATTACCATTACCATCTCCAGCAAATGATTTCCCATGTTCCAATCTTTCATCCTTGAAACCTAAGTGGCATGAACCACCATCATCAACATAATATTGCCTTGAAAGTTCTACAAAAGCTCTGTCAGCTAGGATTGCATGTTCAACAAACTCAGCCGCTGCTTGAGCAGCAGAGGTGGCATCCTTAAATTTCATGTTCATATTATGTCTGCCAACAGAAAAATTACTATTACCATCTCCAGGAAATGATTGCCCATGTTCCAACCTTTCATCCTTGAAAACTAAGTGGCATGAACCACCACCATCAACACTATTGCCTTGATAGTTCTACAAAAGCTCTGGGGGCTAGGTTTGCATGTTCTTCAAACTCAACCACTGCTTGAGCAGCAGAGGTAGCATCCTTAAATTTCATGTTCCAATTCTGCCTGCCAACAGAAAAATTACCATTACCATCTCCAGCAAATGATTGCCCATGTTCCAATCTTTCATCCTTGAAACCTAAGTGGCATGAACCACCATCATCAACACAATATTGCCTTGAAAGTTCTACAAAAGCTCTGGCGGCTAGGATTGCATGTTCTGCAAACTCAGCCTCTGCTTGAGCAGCAGAGGTAGCATCCTTAAATTTCATGTTCATATTATGTCTGCCAACAGAAAAATTACTATTACCATCTCCAGGAAATGATTGCCCATGTTCCAACCTTTCATCCTTGAAAACTAAGTGGCATGAACCTCCATCATCAACACACTGTTGCCTTGATAGTTCCACAAAAGCTCTAGGGGCTAGGCTTGCATGTTCTTCAAACTCAGCCACTGCTTGAGCAGCAAAGGTAGCATCTTTAAATTTCATGTTCCAATTCTTCCTGCCAACAGAAAAATTACCATTACCATCTCCAGCAAATGATTGACCATGTTCCAATCTTTCATCCTTGAAACCTAAGTGGCATGAACCACCATCATCAACACAATATTGCCTTGAAAGTTCTACAAAAGCTCTGGCGGCTAGGCTTGCATGTTCTGCAAACTCAGCCGCTGCTTGAGCAGCAGAGATAGCATCCTTAAATTTCATGTTCCAATTCTGCATGCCAACCGAAAAATTACCATTACCATCTCCAGCAAATGATTGCCCATGTTCTAATCATTCATCCTTGAAACCTAAGTGGCATGAACCACCTTCATCAACACAATATTGCCTTGAAAGTTCTACAAAAGATCTGGCGGCTAGGCTTGCATGTTCTGCAAACTCAGCCAATGCTTGAGCAGCAGAGGTAGCATCCTTAAATTTCATGTTCCAATTCTGCCTGCCAACAGAAAAATTACCATTACGATCTCCAGCAAATGATTGCCCATGTTCAAATATTTTATCCTTGAAACCTAAGTGGCATGAACCACCATCATCAATACAATATCGCCTTGAATGTTTTACAAAAGCTCTGGCGCCTAGGCTTGCATGTTCTGCCAACTCAGCCGCTGCTTGAGCAGCAGAGGTAGCATCCTTAAATTTCATGTTCCAATTCTGCATGCCAAATGAAGAATTACCATTACCATCTCCAGGAAATGATTGCCCATGTTCCAACCTTTCATCCTTGAAACCTAAGTGGCATGAACCACCACCATCAACCCAATATTGCCTTGAAAGTTCTACAAAAGCTCTGGCGGCTAGGCTTGCATGTTCTGCAAACTCAGCCGTTGCTTGAGCAGCAGAGATAGCATCCTTAAATTTCATGTTCCAATTCTGCATGCCAACCGAAAAATTACCATTACCATCTCAAGCAAATGATTTCCCATGTTCTAATCTTTCATCCTTGAAACCTAAGTGGCATGAACCACCATCATCAATACAATATTGCCTTGAAAGTTCTACAAAAGCTCTGGCGGCTAGGCTTGCATGTTCTGCCAACTCAGCCGCTGCTTGAGCAGCAGAGGTAGCATCCTTAAATTTCACGTTCCAATTCTGCATGCTAAATGAAGAATTACCATTACCATCTCCAGCAAATGATTGCCCATGTTCCAATCTTTCATCCTTGAAACCTAAGTGGCATGAACCACCATCATCAACACAATATTGCCTTGAAAGTTCTACAAAATCTCTGGCGGCTAGGCTTGCATGTTCTGCAAACGAAGCCACTGCTTGAGCAGCAGAGGTAGCATCCTTAAATTTCATGTTCCAATTCTGCCTGCCAACAGAAAAATTACCATTACCATCTCCAGCAAATGATTGCCCATGTTCCAATCTTTCATCCTTGAAACCTAAGTGGCATGAACCACCATCATCAACACAATATTGCCTTGAAAGTTCTACAAAAGCTCTGGCGGCTAGGATTGCATATTCTGCAAACTCAGCCGCTGCTTGAGCAGCAGAGGTGGCATCCTTAAATTTCATGTTCATATTATGTTTGCCAACAGAAAAATTACTATTACCATCTCCAGGAAATGATTGCCCATGTTCCAACCTTTCATCCTTGAAAACTAAGTGGCATGAACCACCATCATCAACACACTATTGCCTTGATAGTTCTACAAAAGCTCTGGGGGCTAGGTTTGCATGTTCTTCAAACTCAACCACTGCTTGAGCAGCAGAGGTAGCATCCTTAAATTTCATGTTCCAATTCTGCCTGCCAACAGAACAATTACCATTACCATCTCCAGCAAATGATTGCCCATGTTCCAATCTTTCATCCTTGAAACCTAAGTGGCATGAACCACCATCATCAACACAATATTGCCTTGAAAGTTCTACAAAAGCTCTGGCGGCTAGGCTTGCATGTTCTGCAAACTCAGTCGCTGCTTGAGAAGCAGAGGTAACATCCTTAAATTTCATGTTCATATTATGTCTGCCAATAGAAAATTTACCATTACCATCTCCAGGAAATGATTGCCCATGTTCCAATCTTTCATCCTTGAAAACTAAGTGGCATGAACCACCATCATCAACACAATATTGCCTTGAAAGTTCTACAAAAGCTCTGGCGGATAGGCTTGCATGTTCTGCAAACTCAGCCGATGCTTGAGCAGCAGAGGTAGCATCCTTCAATTTCATGTTCCAATTTTGCCTGCCTCCAGAAAAATTACCATTACCAGCAAATGATTGCCCAGGTTCCAATCTTTCATCCTTGAAACCTAAGTGGCATGAACCACCATCATCAACAAAATATTGTCTTGAAAGTTCTACAAAAGCTCTGGCGGCTAGGCTTGCATGTTCTGCAAACTCAGCCACTGCTTGAGCAGCAGAGGTAGCATCCTTAAATTTCATGCTCCAATTCTACCTGCCAACAGAAAAATTACCATTATCATCTCCAGCAAATGATTGCCCATGTTCTAATCATTCATCCTTGAAACCTAAGTGGCATGAACCACCATCATCAACACAATATTGCCTTGAAAGTTCTACAAAAGCTCTGGCGGCTAGGCTTGCATGTTCTGCAAACTCAGCCACTGCTTGAGCAGCAGAGGTAGCAGCCTTAAATTTCATGTTCCAATTCTGCCTGCCAACCAAAAAATTACCATTACCATCTCCTGTAAATGATTGCCCATGTTCCAATCTTTCTTCCTTGAATCCTAAGTAGCATGAACCACCATCATCAACACAATATTGCCTTGAAAGTTCTACAAAAGCTCTGGCGGCTAGGCTTGCATGTTCTGCAAACTCAGCCACTGCTTGAGCAGCAGAGGTAGCATCCTTAAATTTCATGTTCCAATTCTGCCTGCCTACAGAAAAATTACAATTACTAGCAAATGATTTCCCATGTTCCAATCTTTCATCCTTGAAACCTAAGTGGCATGAACCACCATCAGCAACACAATATTGCCTTGAAAGTTCTACAAAACCTCTGGCGGCTAGGCTTGCATGTTCTGCAAACTCAGCCACTGCTTGAGCAGCAGAGGTAGCATCCTTAAATTTCATGTTCCAATTCTGCCTGCCAACAGAAAAATTACCATTACCATCTCCAACAAATGATTGACCATGTTCCAATCTTTCATCCTTGAAACCTAAGTGGCATGACCACCATCATCAACACAATATTGCCTTGAAAGTTCTACAAAAGCTCTGGCGGCTAGGCTTGCATGTTGTGCAAACTCAGCCGCTGCTTGAGCAGTAGAGGTGGCATCCTTAAATTTCATGTTCATATTATGTCTGCCAACAGAAAAATTACCATTACCATCTCCAAGAAATGATTGCCCATGTTCCAACCTTTCATAATTTAAACCTAATTGGCATGAACCACCATCATCAACACACTATTGCCTTGAAAGTTCTACAAAAGCTCTGGCGGCTAGGCTTGCATGTTCTGCAAACTCAGCCACTGCTTGAGCAGCAGAGGTAGCATCCTTAAATTTCATGTTCCAATTCTGCCTGCCAACCAAAAAATTACCATTACCATCTCCAGCAAATGATTGCCCATGTTCCAACCTTTCATCCTTGAAAACTAAGTGGCATGAACCTCCATCATCAACACACTGTTGCCTTGATAGTTCCACAAAAGCTCTAGGGGCTAGGCTTGCATGTTCTTCAAACTCAGCCACTGCTTGAGCAGCAAAGGTAGCATCTTTAAATTTCATGTTCCAATTCTTCCTGCCAACAGAAAAATTACCATTACCATCTCCAGCAAATGATTGACCATGTTCCAATCTTTCATCCTTGAAACCTAAGTGGCATGAACCACCATCATCAACACAATATTGCCTTGAAAGTTCTACAAAAGCTCTGGCGGCTAGGCTTGCATGTTCTGCAAACTCAGCCGCTGCTTGAGCAGCAGAGATAGCATCCTTAAATTTCATGTTCCAATTCTGCATGCCAACCGAAAAATTACCATTACCATCTCCAGCAAATGATTGCCCATGTTCTAATCATTCATCCTTGAAACCTAAGTGGCATGAACCACCTTCATCAACACAATATTGCCTTGAAAGTTCTACAAAAGATCTGGCGGCTAGGCTTGCATGTTCTGCAAACTCAGCCAATGCTTGAGCAGCAGAGGTAGCATCCTTAAATTTCATGTTCCAATTCTGCCTGCCAACAGAAAAATTACCATTACGATCTCCAGCAAATGATTGCCCATGTTCAAATATTTTATCCTTGAAACCTAAGTGGCATGAACCACCATCATCAATACAATATCGCCTTGAATGTTTTACAAAAGCTCTGGCGCCTAGGCTTGCATGTTCTGCCAACTCAGCCGCTGCTTGAGCAGCAGAGGTAGCATCCTTAAATTTCATGTTCCAATTCTGCATGCCAAATGAAGAATTACCATTACCATCTCCAGGAAATGATTGCCCATGTTCCAACCTTTCATCCTTGAAACCTAAGTGGCATGAACCACCACCATCAACCCAATATTGCCTTGAAAGTTCTACAAAAGCTCTGGCGGCTAGGCTTGCATGTTCTGCAAACTCAGCCGTTGCTTGAGCAGCAGAGATAGCATCCTTAAATTTCATGTTCCAATTCTGCATGCCAACCGAAAAATTACCATTACCATCTCAAGCAAATGATTTCCCATGTTCTAATCTTTCATCCTTGAAACCTAAGTGGCATGAACCACCATCATCAATACAATATTGCCTTGAAAGTTCTACAAAAGCTCTGGCGGCTAGGCTTGCATGTTCTGCCAACTCAGCCGCTGCTTGAGCAGCAGAGGTAGCATCCTTAAATTTCACGTTCCAATTCTGCATGCTAAATGAAGAATTACCATTACCATCTCCAGCAAATGATTGCCCATGTTCCAATCTTTCATCCTTGAAACCTAAGTGGCATGAACCACCATCATCAACACAATATTGCCTTGAAAGTTCTACAAAATCTCTGGCGGCTAGGCTTGCATGTTCTGCAAACGAAGCCACTGCTTGAGCAGCAGAGGTAGCATCCTTAAATTTCATGTTCCAATTCTGCCTGCCAACAGAAAAATTACCATTACCATCTCCAGCAAATGATTGCCCATGTTCCAATCTTTCATCCTTGAAACCTAAGTGGCATGAACCACCATCATCAACACAATATTGCCTTGAAAGTTCTACAAAAGCTCTGGCGGCTAGGATTGCATATTCTGCAAACTCAGCCGCTGCTTGAGCAGCAGAGGTGGCATCCTTAAATTTCATGTTCATATTATGTTTGCCAACAGAAAAATTACTATTACCATCTCCAGGAAATGATTGCCCATGTTCCAACCTTTCATCCTTGAAAACTAAGTGGCATGAACCACCATCATCAACACACTATTGCCTTGATAGTTCTACAAAAGCTCTGGGGGCTAGGTTTGCATGTTCTTCAAACTCAACCACTGCTTGAGCAGCAGAGGTAGCATCCTTAAATTTCATGTTCCAATTCTGCCTGCCAACAGAACAATTACCATTACCATCTCCAGCAAATGATTGCCCATGTTCCAATCTTTCATCCTTGAAACCTAAGTGGCATGAACCACCATCATCAACACAATATTGCCTTGAAAGTTCTACAAAAGCTCTGGCGGCTAGGCTTGCATGTTCTGCAAACTCAGTCGCTGCTTGAGAAGCAGAGGTAACATCCTTAAATTTCATGTTCATATTATGTCTGCCAATAGAAAATTTACCATTACCATCTCCAGGAAATGATTGCCCATGTTCCAATCTTTCATCCTTGAAAACTAAGTGGCATGAACCACCATCATCAACACAATATTGCCTTGAAAGTTCTACAAAAGCTCTGGCGGATAGGCTTGCATGTTCTGCAAACTCAGCCGATGCTTGAGCAGCAGAGGTAGCATCCTTCAATTTCATGTTCCAATTTTGCCTGCCTCCAGAAAAATTACCATTACCAGCAAATGATTGCCCAGGTTCCAATCTTTCATCCTTGAAACCTAAGTGGCATGAACCACCATCATCAACAAAATATTGTCTTGAAAGTTCTACAAAAGCTCTGGCGGCTAGGCTTGCATGTTCTGCAAACTCAGCCACTGCTTGAGCAGCAGAGGTAGCATCCTTAAATTTCATGCTCCAATTCTACCTGCCAACAGAAAAATTACCATTATCATCTCCAGCAAATGATTGCCCATGTTCTAATCATTCATCCTTGAAACCTAAGTGGCATGAACCACCATCATCAACACAATATTGCCTTGAAAGTTCTACAAAAGCTCTGGCGGCTAGGCTTGCATGTTCTGCAAACTCAGCCACTGCTTGAGCAGCAGAGGTAGCAGCCTTAAATTTCATGTTCCAATTCTGCCTGCCAACCAAAAAATTACCATTACCATCTCCTGTAAATGATTGCCCATGTTCCAATCTTTCTTCCTTGAATCCTAAGTAGCATGAACCACCATCATCAACACAATATTGCCTTGAAAGTTCTACAAAAGCTCTGGCGGCTAGGCTTGCATGTTCTGCAAACTCAGCCACTGCTTGAGCAGCAGAGGTAGCATCCTTAAATTTCATGTTCCAATTCTGCCTGCCTACAGAAAAATTACAATTACTAGCAAATGATTTCCCATGTTCCAATCTTTCATCCTTGAAACCTAAGTGGCATGAACCACCATCAGCAACACAATATTGCCTTGAAAGTTCTACAAAACCTCTGGCGGCTAGGCTTGCATGTTCTGCAAACTCAGCCACTGCTTGAGCAGCAGAGGTAGCATCCTTAAATTTCATGTTCCAATTCTGCCTGCCAACAGAAAAATTACCATTACCATCTCCAACAAATGATTGACCATGTTCCAATCTTTCATCCTTGAAACCTAAGTGGCATGACCACCATCATCAACACAATATTGCCTTGAAAGTTCTACAAAAGCTCTGGCGGCTAGGCTTGCATGTTGTGCAAACTCAGCCGCTGCTTGAGCAGTAGAGGTGGCATCCTTAAATTTCATGTTCATATTATGTCTGCCAACAGAAAAATTACCATTACCATCTCCAAGAAATGATTGCCCATGTTCCAACCTTTCATAATTTAAACCTAATTGGCATGAACCACCATCATCAACACACTATTGCCTTGAAAGTTCTACAAAAGCTCTGGCGGCTAGGCTTGCATGTTCTGCAAACTCAGCCACTGCTTGAGCAGCAGAGGTAGCATCCTTAAATTTCATGTTCCAATTCTGCCTGCCAACCAAAAAATTACCATTACCATCTCCAGCAAATGATTGCCCATGTTCCAATCTTTCATCCTTGAAACCTAAGTGGCATGAACCACCATCATCAACACAATATTGCCTTGAAAGTTCTCCAAAAGCTCTGGCGGCTAGGCTTGCATGTTCTGCAAACTCAGCCACTGCTTGAGCAGTAGAGGTAGCATCCTTAAATTTCATGCTCCAATTCTGCCTGCCAACAGAAAAATTACCATTACCATCTCCAGCAAATGATTTCCCATGTTCCAATCTTTCATCCTTGAAACCTAAGTGGCATTAACCACCATCATCAACACAATATTGCCTTGAAAGTTCTACAAAAGCTCTGGCGGCTAGGCTTGCATGTTCTGCCAACTCAGCCGTTGCTTGACCAGCCGAGGTAGCATCCTTAAATTTCATGTTCCAATTCTACATGCCAAATGAAGAATAACCATTACCATCTCCAGCAAATGATTTCCCATGTTCCAATCTTTCATCCTTGATACCTAAGTGGCATGACCCACCATCATCAACACAATATTGCCTTGAAAGTTCTACAAAAGCTCTGGCGGCTAGGCATGCATGTTCTGCAATCTCAGCCACTGCTTGAGCAGCAGAGGTAGCATCCTTAAATTTCATGTTCCAATTCTGCCTGCCAACAGAAAAATTTCCATTACCATCTCCAGCAAATGATTGCCCATGTTCCAATCTTTCATCCTTGAAACCTAAGTGGCATGAACCACCATCATCAACACAATATTGCCTAGAAAGTTCTACAAAAGCTCTGGCGGCTAGGCTTGCATGTTCTACAAACTCAGTCGCTGCTTGAGAAGCAGAGGTGGCATTTTTAAATTTCATGTTCATATTATGTCTGCCAACAGAAAAATTACCATTACCATCTCCAGGAAATGATTGCCCGTGTTCCAACCTTTCATCCTTGAAAACTAAGTAGCATGAACCACCATCATCAACACACTATTGCCTTGATAGTTCTACAAAAGCTCTGGCGGCTAGGCTTGCATGTTCTGCAAACTCAGCCACTGCTTGAGCAGCAGAGGTAGCATCCTTAAATTTCATGTTCCAATTCTGCCTGCCAACAGATTAATTACCATTACCATCTCCAGCAAATGATTGCCCATGTTCCAATCTTTCATCCTTGAAACCTAAGTGGCATGAACCACCATCATCAACACAATATTGCCTTGAAAGTTCTACAAAAGCTCTGGCGGCTAGGCTTGCATGTTCTGCAAACTCAGCCGCTGCTTGAGCAGCAGAGATAGCATCCTTATATTTCATGTTCCAATTCTGCATGCCAGCCGAAAAATTACCATTACCATCTCCAGCAAATGATTGCCCATGTTCTAATCTTTCATCCTTGAAACCTAAGTGGCTTGAACCACCATCATCAACACAATATTGCCTTGAAAGTTCTACAAAAGCTCTGGCGGCTAGGCTTGCATGTTCTGCAAACTCAGCCACTGCTTGAGCAGCAGAGGTAGCATCCTTAAATTTTATGTTCCAATTCTGCTTGCCAACAGAAAAATTACCATTACCATCTCCAGCAAATGATTGCCCATGTTCCAATCTTTCATCCTTGAAACCTAAGTTGCATGAACCACCATCATCAATACAATATTGCCTTGAAAGTTTTACAAAAGTTCTGGCGCCTAGGCTTGCATGTTCTGCAAATTCAGCCACTGCTTGAGTAGCAGAGGTAGCATCCTTAAATTTCATGTTCCAATTCTGCCTGCCAACAGAAAAATTACCATTACCATCTCCAGCAAATGATTGCCCATGTTCCAATCTTTCATCCTTGAAACCTAAGTGGCATGAACCACCATCATCAACACAATATTGCCTTGAAAGTTCTACAAAAGCTCTGGCGGCTAGGATTGCATGTTCTGCAAACTCAGCCGCTGCTTGAGCAGCAGAGGTGGCATCCTTAAATTTCATGTTCATATTATGTCTGCCAACAGAAAAATTACTATTACCATCTCCAGGAAATGATTGCCCATGTTCCAACCTTTCATCCTTGAAAACTAAGTGGCATGAACCACCATCATCAACACACTATTGCCTTGATAGTTCTACAAAATTTCTGGGGGCTAGGCTTGCATGTTCTGCAAACTCAGCCACTGCTTGAGCAGCAGAGGTAGCATCCTTAAATTTCATGTTCCAATTCTGCCTGCCAACAGAAAAATTACCATTACCATCTCCAGCAAATGATTGCCCATGTTCCAATCTTTCATCCTTGAAACCTAAGTGGCATGAACCACCATCATCAACACAATATTGCCTTGAAAGTTCTACAACAGCTCTGGCGGCTAGGCTTGCATGTTTTGCAAACTCAGCCGCTGCTTGAGCAGCAGAGGTAACATCCTTAAATTTCATGTTCATATTATGTCTGCCAATAGAAAATTTACCATTACCATCTCCAGCAAATGACTGCCCATGTTCCA
Source organism: Nicotiana tomentosiformis (assembly GCF_000390325.3). NCBI lineage: Eukaryota > Viridiplantae > Streptophyta > Magnoliopsida > Solanales > Solanaceae > Nicotiana > Nicotiana tomentosiformis. The sequence continues at coordinate 104,899 of NW_027174647.1, forward strand.
ATCTTTCATCCTTGAAACCTAAGTGGCATGAACCACCATCATCAACACAATATTGCCTTGAAAGTTCTACAAAAGCTCTGGCGGATAGGCTTGCATGTTCTGCAAACTCAGCCGATGCTTGAGCAGCAGAGGTAGCATCCTTAAATTTCATGTTCCAATTTTGCCTGCCTACAGAAAAATTACCATTACCAGCAAATGATTGCCCAGGTTCCAATCTTTCATCCTTGAAACCTAAGTGGCATGAACCACCATCATCAACAAAATATTGCCTTGAAGGTTCTACAAAAGCTCTGGCGGCTAGGCTTGCATGTTCTGCAAACTCAGCCACTGCTTGAGCAGCAGAGGTAGCATCCTTAAATTTCATGCTCCAATTCTACCTGCCAACAGAAAAATTACCATTATCATCTCCAGCAAATGATTGCCCATGTTCCAGTCTTTCATCCTTGAAACATAAGTGGCATGAACCACCATCATCAACACAATGTTGCCTTGAAAGTTCTACAAAAGCTCTGGCGGCTAGGCTTGCATGTTCTGCAAACTCAGCCACTGCTTGAGCAGCAGAGGTAGCATCCTTAAATTTCATGCTCCAATTCTGCCTGCCAACAGAAAAATTACCATTACCATCTCCAACAAATGATTGCCCATGTTCCAATCTTTCATCCTTGAAACCTAAGTGGCATGAACCACCATCATCAACACAATATTGCCTTGAAAGTTCTACAAAGCTCTGGCGGCTAGGCTTGCATGTTCTGCAAACTCAGCCGCTGCTTGAGCAGCAGAGATAGCATCCTTAAATTTCATGTTCCAACTCTGCCTGCCAACCAAAAAATTACCATTACCATCTCCTGCAAATGATTGCCCATGTTCCAATCTTTCATCCTTGAAACCTAAGTGGCATGAACCACCATCATCAACACAATATTGCCTTGAAAGTTCTACAAAAGCTCTGGCGGCTAGGCTTGCATGTTCTGCAAACTCAGCCGCTGCTTGAGCAGCAGAGGTAGCATCCTTAAATTTCATGTTCCAATTTTGCCTGCCTACAGAAAAATTACAATTACTAGCAAATGATTGCCCATGTTCCAATCTTTCATCCTTAAAACCTAAGTGGCATGAACCACCATCATCAACACAATATTGCCTTGAAAGTTCTCCAAAAGCTCTGGCGGCTAGGCTTGCATGTTCTGCAAACTCAGCCACTGCTTGAGCAGTAGAGGTAGCATCCTTAAATTTCATGCTCCAATTCTGCCTGCCAACAGAAAAATTACCATTACCATCTCCAGCAAATGATTTCCCATGTTCCAATCTTTCATCCTTGAAACCTAAGTGGCATTAACCACCATCATCAACACAATATTGCCTTGAAAGTTCTACAAAAGCTCTGGCGGCTAGGCTTGCATGTTCTGCCAACTCAGCCGTTGCTTGACCAGCCGAGGTAGCATCCTTAAATTTCATGTTCCAATTCTACATGCCAAATGAAGAATAACCATTACCATCTCCAGCAAATGATTTCCCATGTTCCAATCTTTCATCCTTGATACCTAAGTGGCATGACCCACCATCATCAACACAATATTGCCTTGAAAGTTCTACAAAAGCTCTGGCGGCTAGGCATGCATGTTCTGCAATCTCAGCCACTGCTTGAGCAGCAGAGGTAGCATCCTTAAATTTCATGTTCCAATTCTGCCTGCCAACAGAAAAATTTCCATTACCATCTCCAGCAAATGATTGCCCATGTTCCAATCTTTCATCCTTGAAACCTAAGTGGCATGAACCACCATCATCAACACAATATTGCCTAGAAAGTTCTACAAAAGCTCTGGCGGCTAGGCTTGCATGTTCTACAAACTCAGTCGCTGCTTGAGAAGCAGAGGTGGCATTTTTAAATTTCATGTTCATATTATGTCTGCCAACAGAAAAATTACCATTACCATCTCCAGGAAATGATTGCCCGTGTTCCAACCTTTCATCCTTGAAAACTAAGTAGCATGAACCACCATCATCAACACACTATTGCCTTGATAGTTCTACAAAAGCTCTGGCGGCTAGGCTTGCATGTTCTGCAAACTCAGCCACTGCTTGAGCAGCAGAGGTAGCATCCTTAAATTTCATGTTCCAATTCTGCCTGCCAACAGATTAATTACCATTACCATCTCCAGCAAATGATTGCCCATGTTCCAATCTTTCATCCTTGAAACCTAAGTGGCATGAACCACCATCATCAACACAATATTGCCTTGAAAGTTCTACAAAAGCTCTGGCGGCTAGGCTTGCATGTTCTGCAAACTCAGCCGCTGCTTGAGCAGCAGAGATAGCATCCTTATATTTCATGTTCCAATTCTGCATGCCAGCCGAAAAATTACCATTACCATCTCCAGCAAATGATTGCCCATGTTCTAATCTTTCATCCTTGAAACCTAAGTGGCTTGAACCACCATCATCAACACAATATTGCCTTGAAAGTTCTACAAAAGCTCTGGCGGCTAGGCTTGCATGTTCTGCAAACTCAGCCACTGCTTGAGCAGCAGAGGTAGCATCCTTAAATTTCATGTTCCAATTCTGCCTGCCAACAGAAAAATTACCATTACCATCTCCAGAAAATGATTGCCCATGTTCCAATCTTTCATCCTTGAAACCTAAGTGGCATGAACCAACATCATCAACAAAATATTGCCTTGAAAGTTCTCCAAAAGCTCTGGCGGCTAGGCTTGCATGTTCTGCAAACTCAGCCACTGCTTGAGCAGTGGAGGTAGCATCCTTAAATTTCATGCTCCAATTCTGCCTGCCAACAGAACAATTATCATTACCATCTCTAGCAAATGATTGCCCATGTTCCAATCTTTCATCCTTGAAACCTAAGTGGCATGAACCACCATCATCAACACAATATTGCATTGAAAGTTCTCCAAAAGCTCTGGCGGCTAGGCTTGCATGTTCTGCAAACTCAGTCACTGCTTGTTCAGCAGAGGTAGCATCCTTAAATTTCATGTTCCAATTCTGCCTGCTAACAGAAAAATTACCATTACCATCTCCAGCAAATGATTGCCCATGTTCTAATCTTTCATCCTTGAAACCTGAGTGGCATGAACCACCATCATCAACAAAATATTGCCTTGAAAGTTCTCCAAAAGCTCTGGCGGCTAGGCTTGCATGTTCTGAAAACTCAGCCACTGCTTGAGCAGTAGAGGTAGCATCCTTAAATTTCATGCTCCAATTCTGCCTGCCAACAGAAAAATTATCATTACCATCTCCAGCAAATGATTGCCCATGTTCCAATATTTCATCCTTGAAACCTAAGTGGCATGAACCACCATCATCAACACAATATTGCCTTGAAAGTTCTACAAAAGCTCTGGCGGCTAGGCTTGCATGTTCTGCAAACTCAGCCGCTGCTTGAGCAGCAGAGGTAGCATCCTTAAATTTCATGTTCCAATTTTGCCTGCCTACAGAAAAATTACCATTACCAGCAAATGATTGCCCAGGTTCCAATCTTTCATCCTTGAAACTTAAGTAGAATGAACCACCATCATCAACACAATATTGCCTTGAAAGTTCTACAAAAGCTCTGGCGGCTAGGCTTGCATGTTCTGCAAACTCAGCCGCTGCTTGAGCAGCAGAGGTAGCATCCTTAAATTTCATGTTCCAATTTTGCCTGCCTACAGAAAATTACAATTACTAGCAAATGATTTCCCATGTTCCAATCTTTCATCCTTGAAACCTAAGTGGCATGAACCACCATCAGCAACACAATATTGCCTTGAAAGTTCTACAAGACCTCTGGCGGCTAGGCTTGCATGTTCTGCAAACTCAGCCACTGCTTGAGTAGCAGAGGTAGCATCCTTAAATTTCATGTTCCAATTCTGCCTGCCAACAGAAAAATTACCATTACCATCTCCAGGAAATGATTGCCCATGTTCCAACCTTTCATCCTTGAAACCTAATTGGCATGAACCACCATCATCAACACACTATTGCCTTGAAAGTTCTACAAAAGCTCTGGCGGCTAGGCTTGCATGTTCTGCAAACTCAGCCGACGCTTGAGCAGCAGAGGTAGCATCCTTAAATTTCATGTTCCAATTTTGCCTGCCTACAGAAAAATTACCATTACCAGCAAATGATTGCCCAGGTTCTAATCTTTCATCCTTGAAACCTAAGTGGCATGAACCACCATCATCAACACAATATTGCCTTGAAAGTTCTACAAAAGCTCTGGCGGATAGGCTTGCATGTTCTGCAAACTCAGCCGATGCTTGAGCAGCAGAGGTAGCATCTTAAATTTCATGTTCCAATTTTTCTTGCCTACAGAAAAATTACCATTACCAGCAAATGATTGCCCAGGTTCTAATCTTTCATCCTTGAAACCTAAGTGGCATGAACCACCATTATCAACAAAATATTGCCTTGAAAGTTCTCCAAAAGCTCTGGCGGCTAGGCTTGCATGTTCTGCAAACTCAGCCACTGCTTGAGCAGTAGAGGTAGCATCCTTAAATTTCATGCTCCAATTTTGCTTGCCAACAGAAAAATTACCATTACCATCTCCAGCAAATGATTGCCCATGTTCCAATCTTTCATCCTTGAAACCTAAGTGGCATGAACCACCATCATCAACACAATATTGCCTTGAAAGTTCTACAAAAGCTCTGGCGGCAAGGCTTGCATGTTCTGCAAACTCAGCCGCTGCTTGAGCAGCAGAGATAGCATCCTTAAATTTCATGTTCCAACTCTGCCTGCCAACCAAAAAATTACCATTACCATCTCCTGCAAATGATTGCCCATGTTCCAATCTTTCATCCTTGAAACCTAAGTGGCATGAACCACCATCATCAACACAATATTGCCTTGAAAGTTCTACAAAAGCTCTGGCGGCTAGGCTTGCATGTTCTGCAAACTCAGCCGCTTCTTGAGCAGCAGAGGTAGCATCCTTAAATTTCATGTTCCAATTTTGCCTGCCTACAGAAAAATTACAATTACTAGCAAATGATTTCCCATGTTACAATCTTTCATCCTTGAAACCTAAGTGGCATGAACCACCATCATCAACACAATATTGCCTTGAAAGTTCTACAAAACCTCTGGCGGCTAGGCTTAAATGTTCTGCAAACTTAGCCACTGGTTGGGCAGCAAAGGTAGCATCCTTAAATTTCATGTTCCAATTCTGCATGCCAACAGAAAAATTACCATTACCATCTCCAGAAAATGATTGCCCATGTTCCAATCTTTCATCCTTGAAACCTAAGTGGCATGAACCACCATCATCAACAAAATATTGCCTTGAAAGTTCTCCAAAAGCTCTGGCGGCTAGACTTGCATGTTCTGCAAACTCAGCCACTGCTTGAGCAGTAGAGGTAGCATCCTTAAATTTCATGCTCCAATTTTGCTTGCCAACAGAAACATTACCATTACCATCTCCAGCAAATGATTGCCCATGTTCCAATCTTTCATCCTTGAAACCTATGTGGCATGAACCACCATCATCAACACAATATTGCCTTGAAAGTTCTACAAAAGCTCTAGCGGCTAGGATTGCATGTTCTGCAAACTCAGCCGCTGCTTGAGCAGCAGAGATAGCATCCTTAAGTTTCATGTTCCAACTCTGCCTGCCAACCAAAAAATTACCATTACCATCTCCTGCAAATGATTGCCCATGTTCCAATCTTTCATCCTTGAAACCTAAGTGGCATGAACCACCATCATCAACACAATATTGCCTTGAAAGTTCTACAAAAGCTCTGGCGGCTAGGCTTGCATGTTCTGCAAACTCAGCCGCTTCTTGAGCAGCAGAGGTAGCATCCTTAAATTTCATGTTCCAATTTTGCCTGCCTACAGAAAAATTACAATTACTAGCAAATTATTTCCCATGTTACAATCTTTCATACTTGAAACCTAAGTGGCATGAACCACCATCATCAACACAATATTGCCTTGAAAGTTCTACAAAACCTCTGGCGGCTAGGCTTAAATGTTCTGCAAACTTAGCCACTACTTGGGCAGCAGAGGTAGCATCCTTAAATTTCATGTTCCAATTCTGCCTGCCAATAAAAAAATTACCATTACCATCTCCAGCAAATGATTGACCATGTTCCAATCTTTCATCCTTGAAACCTAAGTGGCATGACCACCATCATCAACACAATATTGCCTTGAAAGTTCTACAAAAGCTCTGGCGGCTAGACTTGCATGTTGTGCAAACTCAGCCGCTGCTTGAGCAGCAGAGGTCGCATCCTTAAATTTCATGTTCATATTATGTCTACCAACAGAAAAATTACCATTACCATCTCCAGAAAATGATTGCCCATGTTCCAATCTTTCATCCTTGAAACCTAAGTGGCATGAACCACCATCATCAACAAAATATTGCCTTGAAAGTTCTCCAAAAGCTCTGGCGGCTAGGCTTGCATGTTCTGCAAACTCAGCCACTGCTTGAGCAGTAGAGGTAGCATCCTTAAATTTCTTGCTCCAATTTTGCTTGCCAATAGAAAAATTACCATTACCATCTCCAGCAAATGATTGCCCATGTTCCAATCTTTCATCCTTGAAACCTAAGTGGCATGAACCACCATCATCAACACAATATTGCCTTGAAAGTTCTACAAAAGCTTTGGCGGCTAGGCTTGCATGTTCTGCAAACTCAGCCGCTGCTTGAGCAGCAGAGATAGCATTCTTAAATTCCATGTTCCAACTCTGCCTGCCAACCAAAAAATTACCATTACCATCTCCTGCAAATGATTGCCCATGTTCCAATCTTTCATCCTTGAAACCTAAGTGGCATGAACCACCATCATCAACACAATATTGCCTTGAAAGTTCTACAAAAGCTCTGGCGGCTAGGCTTGCATGTTCTGCAAACTCAGCCGCTTCTTGAGCAGCAGAGGTAGCATCCTTAAATTTCATGTTCCAATTTTGCCTGCCTACAGAAAAATTACAATTACTAGCAAATTATTTCCCATGTTACAATCTTTAATCCTTGAACCCTAAGTGGCATGAACCACCATCATCAACACAATATTGCCTTGAAAGTTCTACAAAACCTCTGGCGGCTAGGCTTAAATGTTCTGCAAACTTAGCCACTGCTTGGGCAGCAGAGGTAGCATCCTTAAATTTCATGTTCCAATTCTGCCTGCCAACAGAAAAATTACCATTACCATCTCCAGCAAATGATTGACCATGTTCCAATCTTTCATCCTTGAAACCTAAGTGGCATGACCACCATCATCAACACAATATTGCCTTGAAAGTTCTACAAAAGCTTTGGCGGCAAGACTTGCATGTTGTGCAAACTCAGCCGCTGCTTGAGCAGCAGAGGTCGCATCCTTAAATTTCATGTTCATATTATGTCTACCAACAGAAAAATTACCATTACCATCTCAAGAAAATGATTGCCCATGTTCCAATCTTTCATCCTTGAAACCTAAGTGGCATGAACCACCATCATCAACAAAATATTGCCTTGAAAGTTCTCCAAAAGCTCTGGCGGCTAGGCTTGCATGTTCTGCAAACTCAGCCACTGCTTGAGCAGTAGAGGTAGCATCCTTAAATTTCATGCTCCAATTTTGCTTGCCAACAGAAAAATTACCATTACCATCTCCAGCAAATGATTGCCCATGTTCCAATCTTTCATCCTTGAAACCTAAGTGGCATGAACCACCATCATCAACACAATATTGCCTTGAAAGTTCTACAAAAGCTCTGGCGGCTAGGCTTGCATGTTCTGCAAACTCAGCCGCTGCTTGAGCAGCAGAGATAGCATCCTTAAATTTCATGTTCCAACTCTGCCTGCCAACCAAAAAATTACCATTACCATCTCCTGCAAATGATTGCCCATGTTCCAATCTTTCATCCTTGAAACCTAAGTGGCATGAACCACCATCATCAACACAATATTGCCTTGAAAGTTCTACATAAGCTCTGGCGGCTAGGCTTGCATGTTCTGCAAACTCAACCGCTTCTTGAGCAGCAGAGGTAGCATCCTTAAATTTCATGTTCCAATTTTGCCTGCCTACAGAAAAATTACAATTTCTAGCAAATTATTTCCCATGTTACAATCTTTCATCCTTGAAACCTAAGTGGCATGAACCACCATCATCAACACAATATTGCCTTGAAAGTTCTACAAAACCTCTGGCGGCTAGGCTTAAATGTTCTGCAAACTTAGCCACTGCTTGGGCAGCAGAGGTAGCATCCTTAAATTTCATGTTCCAATTCTGCCTGCCAGCAGAAAAATTACCATTACCATCTCCAGCAAATGATTGACCATGTTCCAATCTTTCATCCTTGAAACCTAAGTGGCATGACCACCATCATCAACACAATATTGCCTTGAAAGTTCTACAAAAGCTCTGGCGGCTAGACTTGCATGTTGTGCAAACTCAGCCGCTGCTTGAGCAGCAGAGGTCGCATCCTTAAATTTCATGTTCATATTATGTCTACCAACAGAAAAATTACCATTACCATCTCCAGGAAATGATTGCCCATGTTCCAACCTTTCATCGTTGAAAACTAAGTGGCATGAACCACCATCATCAACATACTATTGCCTTGATAGTTCTACAAAAGCTCTGGCGGCTAGGCTTGCATGTTCTGCAAACTCAGCCGCTGCTTGAGCAGCAGAGGTAGCATCCTTAAATTTCATGTTCCAATTCTGCCTGCCAACAGAAAAATTACCATTTCCATCTCCAGCAAATGATTGCCCATGTTCCAATCTTTCATCCTTGAAACCTAAGTGGCATGAACCACCATCATCAGCACAATATTGCCTTGAAAGTTCTACAAGAGCTCTGGCGGCTAGGCTTGCATGTTCTGCAATTTCAGCCGCTGCTTGAGCAGCAGAGATAGTATCCTTAAATTTCATGTTCCAATTCTGCATGCCAACCGATAAATTACCATTACCATCTCCAGCAAATGATTGCCCATGTTCTAATCTTTCATTCTTGAAACCTGAGTGGCATGAACCACCATCATCAACACAATATTGCCTTGAAAGTTTTACAAAAGCTCTGGCGGCTAGGATTGCATGTTCTGCAAACTCAGCCACTGCTTGAGCAGCAGAGGTAGCATCCTTAAATTTCATGTTCCAATTCTGCCTACCAACAGAAAAATTACCATTACCATCTCCAGAAAATGATTGCCCATGTTCCAATCTTTCATCCTTGAAACCTAAGTGGCATGAACCACCATCATCAACAAAATATTGCCTTGAAAGTTCTCCAAAAGCTCTGGCGGCTAGGCTTGCATGTTCTGCAAACTCAGCCACTGCATGAGCAGTAGAGGTAGCATCCTTAAATTTCATGCTCCAATTCGGCCTGCCAACAGAAAAATTACCATTACCATCTCCAGCAAATGATTGCCCATGTTCCAATCTTTCATCCTTGAAACCTAAGTGGCATGAACCACCATCATCAGCACAATATTGCCTTGAAAGTTCTACAAGAGCTCTGGCGGCTAGGCTTGCATGTTCTGCAAACTCAGCCACTGCTTGAGCAGCAGAGGTAGCATCCTTAAATTTTATGTTCCAATTCTGCCTGCCAACCAAACAATTACCATTACCATCTCCAGCAAATGATTGCCCATGTTCTAATCTTTCATCCTTGAAACCTAAGTGGCAGGAACCACCATCATCAACACAATATTGCCTTGAAAGTTCTACAAAAGCTTTGGCGGCTAGGCTTGCATGTTCTGCAAACTCAGCCGCTGCTTGAGCAGCAGAGATAGCATCCTTAAATTTTATGTTCCAATTCTGCATGCCAACCAAAAAATTACCATTACCATCTCCAGCAAATGATTGCCCTTGTTCCAATCTTTCATCCTTGAAACTTAAGTGGCATGAACCACCATCATCAACACAATATTGCCTTGAAAGTTCTACAAATGCTCTGGCGGCTAGGCTTGCATGTTCTGCCAACTCAGCCGCTGCTTGAGCAGCAGAGGTAGAATCCTTAAATTTCATGTTCCAATTCTGCATGCCAACCGAAAAATTACCATTACCAACTCCAGCAAATGATTGCCCATGTTCTAATCTTTCATCCTTGAAACCAAAGTGGTAGGAACCACCATCATCAACACAATATTGCCTTGAAAGTTCTACAAAAGCTTTGGCGGCTAGGCTTGCATGTTCTGCAAACTCAGCCGCTGCTTGAGCAGCAGAGATAGCATCCTTAAATTTTATGTTCCAATTCTGCATGCCAACCGAAAAATTACCATTACCATCTCCAGGAAATGATTGCCCATGTTCCAACCTTTCATCCTTGAAAACTAAGTGGCATGAACCACCATCATCAACACACTATTGCCTTGATAGTTCTACAAAAGCTCTGGCGGCTAGGCTTGCATGTTCTGCAAACTCAGCCACTGCTTGAGCAGCAGAGGTAGCATCGTTAAATTTCATGTTCCAATTCTGCCTGTAAACAGAAAAATTACCATTACCATCTCTAGCAAATGATTGCCCATGTTCCAATCTTTCATCCTTGAAACCTAAGTGGCATGAACCACCATCATCAACACAATATTGCCTTGAAAGTTCTACAAAAGCTCTGGCGGCTTGGCTTGCATGTTCTGCAAACTCAGCCGCTGCTTGAGCAGCAGAGATAGCATCCTTAAATTTTATGTTACAATTCTGTATGCCAACCGAAAAATTACCATTACCATCTCCAGAAAATGATTGCCCATGTTCCAATCTTTCATCCTTGAAACCTAAGTGGCATGAACCACCATCATCAACAAAATATTGCCTTGAAAGTTCTCCAAAAGCTCTGGCGGCTAGGCTTGCATGTTCTGCAAACTCAGCCACTGCATGAGCAGTAGAGGTAGCATCCTTAAATTTCAGGCTCCAATTCTGCCTGCCAACAGAAAAATTACCATTACCATCTCCAGCAAATGATTTCCCATGTTCCAATCTTTCATCCTTGAAACCTAAGTGGCATGAACCACCATCATCAGCACAATATTGCCTTGAAAGTTCTATAAGAGCTCTGGCGGCTAGGCTTGCATGTTCTGCAAACTCAGCCACTGCTTGAGCAGCAGAGGTAGCTTCCTTAAATTTCATGTTCCAATTCTGCCTGCCAACCAAACAATTACCATTACCATCTCCAGCAAATGATTGCCCATGTTCTAATCTTTCATCCTTGAAACCTAAGTGGCAGGAACCACCATCATCAACACAATATTGCCTTGAAAGTTCTACAAAAGCTTTGTCGGCTAGGCTTGCATGTTCTGCAAACTCAGCCGCTGATTGAGCAGCAGAGATAGCATCCTTAAATTTTATGTTCCAATTCTGCATGCCAACCAAAAAATTACCATTACCATCTCCAGCAAATGATTGCCCTTGTTCCAATCTTTCATCCTTGAAACCTAAGTGGCATGAACCACCATCATCAACACAATATTGCCTTGAAAGTTCTACAAATGCTCTGGCGGCTAGGCTTGCATGTTCTGCCAACTCAGCCGCTGCTTGAGCATGAGAGGTAGAATCCTTAAATTTCATGTTCCAATTCTGCATGCCAACCGAAAAATTACCATTACCAACTCCAGCAAATGATTGCCCATGTTCTAATCTTTCATCCTTGAAACCAAAGTGGTAGGAACCACCATCATCAACACAATATTGCCTTGAAAGTTCTACAAAAGCTTTGGCGGCTAGGCTTGCATGTTCTGCAAACTCAGCCGCTGCTTGAGCAGCAGAGATAGCATCCTTAAATTTTATGTTCCAATTCTGCATGCCAACCGAAAAATTACCATTACCATCTCCAGGAAATGATTGCCCATGTTCCAACCTTTCATCCTTGAAAACTAAGTGGCATGAACCACCATCATCAACACACTATTGCCTTGATAGTTCTACAAAAGCTCTGGCAGCTAGGCTTGCATGTTCTGCAAACTCAGCCACTGCTTGAGCAGCAGAGGTAGCATTGTTAAATTTCATGTTCCAATTCTGCCTGTAAACAGAAAAATTACCATTACCATCTCTAGCAAATGATTGCCCATGTTCCAATCTTTCATCCTTGAAACCTAAGTGGCATGAACCACCATCATCAACACAATATTGGCTTGAAAGTTCTACAAAAGCTCTGGCGGCTTGGCTTGCATGTTCTGCAAACTCAGCCGCTGCTTGAGCAGCAGAGATAGCATCCTTAAATTTTATGTTCCAATTCTACCTGCCAACAGAAAAATTACCATTACCATCTCCAGCAAATGATTGCCCATATTCCAATCTTTCATCCTTGAAACCTAAGTGGCATGAACCACCATCATCAACACAATATTGCCTTGAAAGTTCTACAAAAGCTCTGGCGGCTAGGCTTGCATTCTGCAAACTCAGCCGCTGCTTGAGCAGCAGAGGTGGCATCCTTAAATTTCATGTTCATATTATGTCTGCCAACAGAAAAATTACCATTACCATCTCCAGGAAATGATTGCCCATGTTCAAACCTTTCATCCTTGAAAACTAAGTGGCATGAACCACCATCAACAACACACTATTGCCTTGATAGTTCTACAAAAGCTCTGGCGGCTAGGCTTGCATGTTCTGCAAACTCAACCACTGCTTGAGCAGCAGAGGTAGCATCCTTAAATTTCATGTTCCAATTCTGCCTGCCAACAGATAAATTACCATTACCATCTCCAGCAAATGATTGCCCATGTTCCAATCTTTCATCCTTGAAACCTATATGGCATGAACCACCATCATCAACTCAATATTGCCTTGAAAGTTCTACAAATGCTCTGGCGGCTAGGCTTGCATGTTCTGCCAACTCAGCCGCTGCTTGAGCAGCAGAGGTAGCATCCTTTAATTTAATGTTCCAATTCTGCATGCCAAATGAAGAATTACCATTACCATCTCCAGGAAATGATTGGCCATGTTCCAACCTTTCATCCTTGAAACCTAAGTGGCATGAACCAACACCATCAACACAATATTGCCTTGAAAGTTCAACAAAAGCTCTGGCGGCTCGGCTTGCATGTTCTGCAAACTCAGCCGCTGCTTGAGCAGTAGAGATAGCATCCTTAAATTTAATGTTCTAATTCTGCATGCCAACCGAAATATTACCATTACCATCTCCAGCAAATGATTGACCATGTTCCAATCTTTCATCCTTGAAACCTAAGTGGCATGAACCACCATCATCAACACAATATTGCCTTGAAAGCTCTACAAAAGCTCTCGCGGCTAGGCTTGCATGTTCTGCCAACTCAGCCGTTGCTTGAGCAGCAGAGGTAACATCCTTAAATTTCATGTTCCAATTCTACATGCCAAATGAAGAATTACCATTACCATCTCCAGCAAATGATTGCCCATGTTCCAATCTTTCATCCTTGAAACCTAAGTGGCATGAACCACCATCATCAACACAATATTGCCTTGAAAGTTCTACAAAAGCTCTGGAGGCTAGGCTTGCATGTTCTGCAAACTCAGCCACTGCTTGAGCAGCAGAGGTAGCATCCTTAAATTTCATGTTCTAATTCTGCCTGCCAACAGAAAAATTACCATTACCATCTCCAGCAAATGATTGCCCATATTCCAATCTTTCATCCTTGAAACCTAAGTGGCATGAACAACCATCATTAACACAATATTGCCTTGAAAGTTCTACAAAAGCTCTGGCGGCTAGGCTAGCATTCTGCAAACTCAGCCGCTGCTTGAGAAGCAGAGGTGGCATCCTTAAATTTCATGTTCTTATTATGTCTGCCAACAGAAAAATTACCATTACCATCTCCAGGAAATGATTGCCCATGTTCCAACCTTTCATCCTTGAAAACTAAGTGGCATGAACCACCATCATCAACTCAATATTGCCTTGAAAGTTCTACAAAAGCTCTGGCGGCTAGGCTTGCATGTTCTGCCAACTCAGCCGCTGCTTGAGCAGCAGAGGTAGCATCCTTAAATTTAATGTTCCAATTCTGCATGCCAAATGAAGAATTACCATTACCATCTCCAGGAAATGATTGGCCATGTTCCAACCTATCATCATTGAAACCTAAGTGGCATGAACCACCACCATCAACACAATATTGCCTTGAAAGTTCTACAAAAGCTCTGGCGGCTAGGCTTGCATATTCTGCAAACTCAGCCGCTGCTTGAGCAGTAGAGATAGCATCCTTAAATTTCATGTTCTAATTCTGCATGCCAACTGAAAAATTACCATTACCATCTCCAGCAAATGATTGCCCATTTTCCAATCTTTCATCCTTGAAACCTAAGTGGCATGAACCACCATCATCAACACAATATTACCTTGAAAGTTCTACAAAAGCTCTGGCGGCTAGGCTTGCATGTTCTGCCAACTCAGCCGTTGCTTGAGCAGCAGAGGTAGCATCCTTAAATTTCATGTTCTAATTCTGCATGCCAACCGAAAAATTACCATTACCTTCTCCAGGAAATGATTGCCCATGTTCCAACCTTTCATCCTTGAAAACTAAGTGGCATGAACCACAATCATCAACACACTATTGCCTTGATAGTTCTACAAAAGCTCTGGTGGCTAGGCTTGCATGTTCTGCAAACTCAGCAGCTGCTTGAGCAGCAGAGGTAGAATCCTTAAATTTCATGTTCCAATTCTGCATGCCAACCGAAAAATTACCATTACCATCTCCAGCAAATGATTGCCCATGTTCTAATCTTTCATCCTTGAAACCTAAGTGGTAGGAACCACCATCATCAACACAATATTGCCTTGAAAGTTCTACAAAAGCTTGGGCGGCTAGGCTTGCATGTTCTGCAAACTCAGCCGCTGCTTGAGCAGCAGAGGTAGCATCCTTAAATTTAATGTTCCAATTCTGCATGCCAAATGAAGAATTACCATTACCATCTCCAGGAAATGATTGGCCATGTTCCAACCTTTCATCCTTGAAACCTAAGTGGCATGAACCACCACCATCAACACAATATTGCCTTGAAAGTTCTACAAAAGCTCTGGCGGCTAGGCTTGCATGTTCTGCAAACTCAGCCGCTGCTTGAGCAGTAAAGATAGCATCCTTGAATTTCATGCTCTAATTCTGCATGCCAACCAAAAAATTACCATTACCATCTCCAGCAAATGATTGCCCATGTTCCAATCTTTCATCCTTGAAACCTAAGTGTCATGAACCACCATCATCAACACAATATTGCCTTGAAAGTTCTACAAAAGCTCTGGCGGCTAGGCTTGCATGTTCTGCCAACTCAGCCGTTGCTTGAGCAGCAGAGGTAGCATCCTTAAATTTCATGTTCCAATTCTGCATGCCAAATGAAGAATTACCATTACCATCTCCAGCAAATGATTGCCCATGTTCCAATCTTTCATCCTTGAAACCTAAGTGGCATGAACCACCATCATCAACACAATATTGCCTTGAAAGTTCTACAAAAGCTCTAGAGGCTAGGCTTGCATGTTCTGCAAACTCAGCCACTGCTTGAGCAGCAGAGGTAGCATCCTTAAATTTCATGTTCCAATTCTGCCTGCCAACAGAAAAATTACCATTACCATCTCCAGCAAATGATTGCCCATATTCCAATCTTTCATCCTTGAAACCTAAGTGGCATGAACCACCATCATCAACACAATATTGCCTTGAAAGTTCTACAAAAGCTCTGGCGGCTAGGCTTGCATTCTGCAAACTCAGCCGCTGCTTGAGCAGCAGAGGTGGCATCCTTAAATTTCATGTTCATATTATGTCTGCCAACAGAAAAATTACCATTACCATATCCAGGAAATGATTGCCCATGTTCCAACCTTTCATCCTTGAAAACTAAGTGGCATGAACCACCATCATCAACACACTATTGCCTTGATAGTTCTACAAAAGCTCTGGCGGCTAGGCTTGCATGTTCTGCAAACTCAGCCACTGCTTGAGCAGTAGAGGTAGCATCCTTAAATTTCATGTTCCAATTCTGCCTGCCAACAGATAAATTACCATTACCATCTCCAGCAAATGATTGCCCATGTTCCAATCTTTCATCCTTGAAACCTATGTGGCATGAACCACCATCATCAACACAATATTGCCTTGAAAGTTCTACAAAATCTCTGGCGGCTAGGCTTGCATGTTCTGCAAACTCAGCCGCTGCTTGAGCAGCAGAGATAGCATCCTTAAATTTTATGTTCCAATTCTGCATGCCAACCGAAAAATTACCATTACCATATCCAGCAAATGATTGCCCTTGTTCCAATCTTTCATCCTTGAAACCTAAGTGGCATGAACCACCATCATCAACACAATATTGCCTTGAAAGTTCTACAAATGCTCTGGCGGCTAGGCTTGCATGTTCTGCAAACTCAGCCGCTGCTTGAGCAGCAGAGGTTGCATCCTTAAATTTCATGTTCCAATTCTGCCTGCCAACAGAAAAATTACCATTACAATCTCCAGCAAATGATTGCCCATGTTCCAATCTTTCATCCTTGAAACCTAAGTGGCATGAACCACCATCATCAACACAATATTGCCTTGAAAGTTCTACAAATGCTCTGGCGGCTAGGCTTGCATGTTCTGCAAACTCAGCCGCTGCTTGAGCAGCAGAGGTTGCATCCTTAAATTTCATGTTCCAATTCTGCCTGCCAACAGAAAAATTACCATTACAATCTCCAGCAAATGATTGCCCATGTTCCAATCTTTCATCCTTGAAACCTAAGTGGCATGAACCACCATCATCAACACAATATTTCCTTGAAAGTTCTACAAAAGCTCTGGCGGCTAGGCTTGCATGTTCTGCAAACTCAGCCGCTGCTTGAGCAGCAGAGATAGCATCCTTAAATTTTATGTTCCAATTCTGCATGCCAACCGAAAAATTTCCATTACCATATCCAGCAAATGATTACCCTTATTCCAATCTTTCATCCTTGAAACCTAAGTGGCATGAACCACCATCATCAACATAATATTGCCTTGAAAGTTTTACATATGCTCTGGCGGCTAGGCTTGCATGTTCTGCCAACTCAGCCGCTGCTTGAGCAGCAGAGGTAGCATCCTTAAATTTCATGTTCCAATTCTGCCTGCCAAATGAAGAATTACCATTACCATCTCCAGGAAATGATTGCCCATGTTCCAACCTTTCATCCGTGAAACCTAAGTGGTATGAACCACCACCATCAACACAATATTGCCTTGAAAGTTCTACAAAAGCTCTGGCAGCTAGGCTTGCATGTTCTGCAAACTCAGCCGCTGCTTGAGCAGTAGAGATAGCATCCTTAAATTTCATGTTCCAATTCTGCATGCCAACCGAAAAATTACCATTACCATCTCCAGCAAATGATTGCCCATGTTCCAATCTTTCATCGTTGAAACCTAAGTGGTATGAACCACCATCATCAACACAATATTGCCTTGAAAGTTCTACAAAAGCTCTGGCAGCTAGGCTTGCATGTTCTGCCAACTCAGCCGTTGCTTGAGCAGCAGAGGTAGCATCCTTAAATTTCATGTTCCAATTCTGCATGCCAAATAAGAATTACCATTACCATCTCCAGCAAATGATTGCCCATGTTCCAATCTTTCGTCCTAGAAACCTAAGTGGCATGAACCAGCATCATCAACACAATATTGCCTTGAAAGTTCTACAAAAGCTCTGGCAGCTAGGCTTGCATGTTCTGCAAACTCAGCCACTGCTTGAGCAGCAGAGGTAGCATCCTTAAATTTCATGTTCCAATTCTGCCTGCCAAAAGAAAAATTACCATTACCATCTCCAGCAAATGATTGCCCATGTTCCAATCTTTCATCCTTGAAACCTAAGTGGCATGAACCACCAACATCAACACAATATTCCCTTGAAATTTCTACAAAAGCTCTGGCGGCTAGGCTTGCATGTTCTGCAAACTCAGCCGCTGCTTTAACATCAGAGGTGGCATCCTTAAATTTCATGTTCATATTATGTCTGCCAACAGAAAAATTACCATTACCATCTCCAGGAACTGATTGCCCATGTTCCAACCTTTCATCCTTGAAAACTAAGTGGCATGAACCACCATCGTCAACACAATATTGCCTTGAAAGTTCTACAAAAGCTCTGGCGGCTAGGCTTGCATGTTCTGCAAACTCAGCCACTGCTTGAGTAGCAGAGGTAGCATCCTTAAATTTCATGTTCCTATTCTGCCTGCCAACAGAAAAATTACCATTACCATCTCCAGCATATGATTGCCCATGTTCCAATCTTTCATCCTTGAAACCTAAGTGGCATGAACCACCATCATCAACACAATATTTCCTTGAAAGTTCTACAAAAGCTCTGGCGGCTAGGCTTGCATGTTCTGCAAACTCAGCCGCTGCTTGAGCAGCAGAGATATCATCCTTAAATTTTATGTTCCAATTCTGCAGGCCAACCAAAAAATTAGCATTACCATATCCAGCAAATGATTGCCCTTGTTCCAATCTTTCATCCTTGAAACCTAAGTGGCATGAACCACCATCATCAACTCAATATTGCCTTGAAAGTTCTACAAATGCTCTGGCGGCTAGGCTTGCATGTTCTGCCAACTCAGCCGCTGTTTGAGCAGCAGAGGTAGCATCCTTAAATTTAATGTTACAATTCTGCATGCCAAATGAAGAATTACCATTACCATCTCCAGGAAATGATTGGCCATGTTCCAACCTTTCATCCTTGAAACCTAAGTGGCATGAACCACCACCATCAACACAATATTGCCTTGAAAGTTCTACAAAAGCTCTGGCGGCTAGGCTTGCATGTTCTGCAAACTTAGCCGCTGCTTGAGCAGTAGAGATAGCATCCTTAAATTCATGTTCCAATTCTGCATGCCAACCGAAAACTTACCATTACCATCTCCAGCAAATGATTGCCAATGTTCCAATCTTTCATCCTTGAAACCTAACTGGCATGAACCACCATCATCAACACAATATTGCCTTGAAAGTTCTACAAAAGCTCTGGCGGCTAGGCTTGCATGTTCTGCCAACTCAGCCGCTGCTTGAGCAGCAGAGGTAGCATCCTTAAATTTCATGTTCCAATTCTGCCTGCCAAATGAAGAATTACCATTACCATCTCCAGGAAATGATTGCCCATGTTCCAATCTTTCATCCTTGAAACCTATGGGGCATGAACCACCATCATCAACACAATATTGCCTTGAAAGTTCTACAAAAGCTCTGGCGGCTAGGCTTGCATGTTCTGCAAACTCAACCGCTGTTTGAGCAACAGAGATAGCATCCTTAAATTTCATGTTCCAATTCTGCATGCCAACCGAAAAATTACCATTACCATCTCCAGCATATGATTGCCCATGTTCCAATCTTTCATCCTTGAAACCTAAGTGGCATGAACCACCATCATCAACTCAATATTGCCTTGAAAGTTCTACAAATGCTCTGGCGGCTAGGCTTGCATGTTCTGCCAACTCAGCCGCTGCTTGAGCAGCAGAGGTAGCATCCTTAAATTTAATGTTCCAATTCTGCATGCCAAATGAAGAATTACCATTACCATCTCCAGGAAATGATTGGCCATGTTCCAACCTTTCATCCTTGAAACCTAAGTGGCATGAACCACCACCATCAACACAATATTGCCTTGAAAGTTCTACAAAAGCTCTGGCGGCTAGGCTTGCATGTTCTGCAAACTTAGCCGCTGCTTGAGCAGTAGAGATAGCATCCTTAAATTTCATGTTCCAATTCTGCATGCCAACCGAAAAATTACCATTACCATCTCCAGCAAATGATTGCCCATGTTCTAATCTTTCATCCTTGAAACCTAAGTGGCATGAACCACCATCGTCAACACAATATTGCCTTGAAAGTTCTACAAAAGCTCTGGCGGCTAGGCTTGCATGTTCTGCAAACTCAACCGCTGTTTGAGCAACAGAGATAGCATCCTTAAATTTCATGTTCCAATTCTGCATGCCAACCGAAAAATTACCATTACCATCTCCAGCATATGATTGCCCATGTTTCAATCTTTCATCCTTGAAACCTAAGTGGCATGAACCACCATCATCAACTCAATATTGCCTTGAAAGTTCTACAAATGCTCTGGCGGCTAGGCTTGCATGTTCTGCCAACTCAGCCGCTGCTTGAGCAGCAGAGGTAGCATCCTTAAATTTAATGTTCCAATTCTGCATGCCAAATGAAGAATTACCATTACCATCTCCAGGAAATGATTTGCCATGTTCCAACCTTTCATCCTTGAAACCTAAGTGGCATGAACCACCACCATCAACACAATATTGCCTTGAAAGTTCTACAAAAGCTCTGGCGGCTAGGCTTGCATGTTCTACAAACTCAGCCGCTACTTGAGCAGCAGAGGTAGCATCCTTAAATTTAATGTTCCAATTCTGCATGCCAAATGAAGAATTACCATTACCATCTCCAGGAAATGATTGGCCATGTTCCAACCTTTCATCCTTGAAACCTAAGTGGCATGAACCACCACCATCAACACAATATTGCCTTGAAAGTTCTACAAAAGCTCTGGCGGCTAGGCTTGCATGTTCTGCAAACTTAGCCGCTGCTTGAGCAGTAGAGATAGCATCCTTAAATTTCATGTTCCAATTCTGCATGCCAACCGAAAAATTACCATTACCATCTCCAGCAAATGATTGCCCATGTTCCAATCTTTCATCCTTGAAACCTAAGTGGCATGAACCACCATCCTCAACATAATATTGCCTTGAAAGTTCTACAAAAGCTCTGGCGGCTAGGCTTGCATGTTCTGCCAACTCAGCCGCTGCTTGAGCAGCAGAGGTAGCATCCTTAAATTTCATGTTCCAATTCTGCCTGCCAAATGAAGAATTACCATTACCATCTCCAGGAAATGATTGCCCATGTTCCAACCTTTCATCCTTGAAACCTAAGTGGCATGAACCACCACCATCAACACAATATTGCCTTGAAAGTTCTACAAAAGCTCTGGCGGCTAGGCTTGCATGTTCTGCAAACTCAGCCGCTGCTTGAGCAGTAGAGATAGCATCCTTAAATTTCATGTTCCAATTCTGCATGCCAACCGAAAAATTACCATTACCATCTCCAGCAAATGATTGCCCATGTTCCAATCTTTCATCGTTGAAACCTAAGTGGCATGAACCACCATCATCAACACAATATTGCCTTGAAAGTTCTACAAAAGCTCTGGCGGCTAGGCTTGCATGTTCTGCCAACTCAGCCGTTGCTTGAGCAGCAGAGGTAGCATCCTTAAATTTCATGTTCCAATTCTGCATGCCAAATGAAGAATTACCATTACCATCTCCAGCAAATGATTGCCCATGTTCCAATCTTTCGTCCTTGAAACCTAAGTGGCATGAACCACCATCATCAACACAATATTGCCTTGAAAGTTCTACAAAAGCTCTGGCGGCTAGGCTTGCATGTTCTGCAAACTCAGCCACTGCTTGAGCAGCAGAGGTAGCATCCTTAAATTTCATGTTCCAATTCTGCCTGCCAAAAGAAAAATTACCATTACCATCTCCAGCAAATGGTTGCCCATGTTCCAATCTTTCATCCTTGAAACCTAAGTGGCATGAACCACCATCATCAACACAATATTGCCTTGAAAGTTCTACAAAAGCTCTGGCAACTAGGCTTGCATGTTCTGCAAACTCAGCCGCTACTTGAGCAGCAGAGGTGGCATCCTTAAATTTCATGTTCATATTATGTCTGCCAACAGAAAAATTACCATTACCATCTCCAAGAAATGATTGCCCATGTTCCAACCTTTCATCCTTGAAAACTAAGTGGCATGAACCACCACCATCAACACACTATTGCCTTGATAGTTCTACAAAAGCTCTGGCGGCTAGGCTTGCATGTTCTGCAAACTCAGCCACTACTTGAGCAGCAGAGGTAGCATCCTTAAATATCATGTTCCAATTCTGCCTGCCAACAGATAAATAACCATTACCATCTCCAGCAAATGATTGCCCATGTTCCAATCTTTCATCCTTGAAATCTATGGGGCATGAACCACCATCATCAACACAATATTGCCTTGAAAGTTCTACAAAAGCTCTGGCGGCTAGGCTTGCATGTTCTGCAAACTCAGTCGCTGTTTGAGAAACAGAGATACCATCCTTAAATTTCATGTTCCAATTCTGCATGCCAACCGAAAAATTACCATTACCATCTCCAGCAAATGATTGCCCATGTTCTAATCTTTCATCCTTGAAACCTAAGTGGCATGAACCACCACCATCAACACAATATTGCCTTGAAAGTTCTACAAAAGCTCTGGCGGCTAGGCTTGCATGTTCTGCAAACTCAGCCGCTGCTTGAGCAGTAGAGATAGCATCCTTAAATTTCATGTTCCAATTCTGCATGCCAACCGAAAAATTACCATTACCATCTCCAGCAAATGATTGCCCATGTTCCAATCTTTCATCGTTGAAACCTAAGTGGCATGAACCACCATCATCAACACAATATTGCCTTGAAAGTTCTAAAAAAGCTCTGGCGGCTAGGCTTGCATGTTCTGCCAACTCAGCCGTTGCTTGAGCAGCAGAGGTAGCATCCTTAAATTTCATGTTCCAATTCTGCATGCCAAATGAAGAATTACCATTACCATCTCCAGCAAATGATTGCCCATGTTCCAATCTTTCGTCCTTGAAACCTAAGTGGCATGAACCACCATCATCAACACAATATTGCCTTGAAAGTTCTACAAAAGCTCTGGCGGCTAGGCTTGCATGTTCTGCAAACTCAGCCACTGCTTGAGCAGCAGAGGTAGCATCCTTAAATTTCATGTTCCAATTCTGCCTGCCAAAAGAAAAATTACCATTACCATCTCCAGCAAATGGTTGCCCATGTTCCAATCTTTCATCCTTGAAACCTAAGTGGCATGAACCACCATCATCAACACAATATTGCCTTGAAAGTTCTACAAAAGCTCTGGCAACTAGGCTTGCATGTTCTGCAAACTCAGCCGCTACTTAAGCAGCAGAGGTGGCATCCTTAAATTTCATGTTCATATTATGTCTGCCAACAGAAAAATTACCATTACCATCTCCAAGAAATGATTGCCCATGTTCCAACCTTTCATCCTTGAAAACTAAGTGGCATGAACCACCATCATCAACACACTATTGCCTTGATAGTTCTACAAAAGCTCTGGCGGCTAGGCTTGCATGTTCTGCAAACTCAGCCACTACTTGAGCAGCAGAGGTAGCATCCTTAAATATCATGTTCCAATTCTGCCTGCCAACAGATAAATAACCATTACCATCTCCAGCAAATGATTGCCCATGTTCCAATCTTTCATCCTTGAAATCTATGGGGCATGAACCACCATCATCAACACAATATTGCCTTGAAAGTTCTACAAAAGCTCTGGCGGCTAGGCTTGCATGTTCTGCAAACTCAGTCGCTGTTTGAGCAACAGAGATACCATCCTTAAATTTCATGTTCCAATTCTGCATGCCAACCGAAAAATTACCATTACCATCTCCAGCAAATGATTGCCCATGTTCTAATCTTTTATCCTTGAAACCTAAGTGGCATGAACCACCATCGTCAACACAATATTGCCTTGAAAGTTCTACAAAATCTCTGGCGGCTAGGCTTGCATGTTCTACAAACTCAGCCACTGCTTGAGCAGCAGAGGTAGCATCCTTAAATTTCATGTTCCAATTCTGCCTGCCAACAGAAAAATTACCATTACCATCTCCAGCATATGATTGCCCATGTTCCAATCTTTCATCCTTGAAACCTAAGTGGCATGAACCACCATCATCAACACAATATTGCCTTGAAAGTTCTACAAAAGCTCTGGCGGCTAGGCTTGCATGTTCTGCAAACTCAGCCGCTGCTTGAGCAGCAGAGGTAGCATCCTTAAATTTCATGTTCCAATTCTGCCTGCCAAATGAAGAATTACCATTACCATCTCCAGGAAATGATTGCCCATGTTCCAACCTTTCATCCTTGAAACCTAAGTGGCATGAACCACCACCATAAACACAATACTGCCTTGAAAGTTCTACAAAAGCTCTGGCGGCTAGGCTTGCATGTTCTGCAAACTCAGCCACTGCTTGAGCAGTAGAGATAGCATCCTTAAATTTAATGTTCCAATTCTGCATGCCAAATGAAGAATTACCAATACCATTTCCAGGAAATGATTAGCCATGTTCCAACCTTTCATCCTTGAAACCTAAGTGGCATGAACCACCACCATCAACACAATATTGCCTTGAAATTTCTACAAAAGCTCTGGCGGCTAGGCTTGCATGTTCTGCAAACTCAGCCGCTGCTTGAGAGCAGTAGAGATAGCATCCTTAAATTTCATGTTCCAATTCTGCATGCCAACCAAAAAATTACCATTACCATCTCCAGCAAATGATTGCCCATGTTCCAATCTTTCATCGTTGAAACCTAAGTGGCATGAACCACCATTATCAACACAATATTGCCTTGAAAGTTCTACAAAATCTCTGGCGGCTAGGCTTGCATGTTCTACAAACTCAGCCACTGCTTGAGCAGCAGAGGTAGCATCCTTAAATTTCATGTTCCAATTCTGCCTGCCAACAGAAAAATTACCATTACCATCTCCAGCATATGATTGCCCATGTTCCAATCTTTCATCCTTGAAACCTAAGTGGCATGAACCACCATCATCAACACAATATTGCCTTGAAAGTTCTACAAAAGCTCTGGCGGCTAGGCTTGCATGTTCTGCAAACTCAGCCGCTGCTTGAGCAGCAGAGGTAGCATCCTTAAATTTCATGTTCCAATTCTGCCTGCCAAATGAAGAATTACCATTACCATCTCCAGGAAATGATTGCCCATGTTCCAACCTTTCATCCTTGAAACCTAAGTGGCATGAACCACCACCATAAACACAATATTGCCTTGAAAGTTCTACAAAAGCTCTGGCGGCTAGGCTTGCATGTTCTGCAAACTCAGCCGCTGCTTGAGCAGTAGAGATAGCATCCTTAAATTTCATGTTCCAATTCTGCATGCCAAACAAAAAATTACCATTACCATCTCCAGCAAATGATTGCCCATGTTCCAATCTTTCATCGTTGAAACCTAAGTGGCATGAACCACCATCGTCAACACAATATTGCCTTGAAAGTTCTACAAAATCTCTGGCGGCTAGGCTTGCATGTTCTACAAACTCAGCCACTGCTTGAGCAGCAGAGGTAGCATCCTTAAATTTCATGTTCCAATTCTGCCTGCCAACAGAAAAATTACCATTACCATCTCCAGCATATGATTGCCCATGTTCCAATCTTTCATCCTTGAAACCTAAGTGGCATGAACCACCATCATCAACACAATATTGCCTTGAAAGTTCTACAAAAGCTCTGGCGGCTAGGCTTGCATGTTCTGCAAACTCAGCCGCTACTTGAGCAGCAGAGGTAGCATCCTTAAATTTCATGTTCCAATTCTGCCTGCCAAATGAAGAATTACCATTACCATCTTCAGGAAATGATTGCCCATGTTCCAACCTTTCATCCTTGAAACCTAAGTGGCATGAACCACCACCATCAACACAATACTGCCTTGAAAGTTCTACAAAAGCTCTGGCGGCTAGGCTTGCATGTTCTGCAAACTCAGCCGCTGCTTGAGCAGTAGAGATAGCATCCTTAAATTTAATGTTCCAATTCTGCATGCCAAATGAAGAATTACCATTACCATTTCCAGGAAATGAGTAGCCATGTTCCAACCTTTCATCCTTGAAACCTAAGTGGCATGAACCACCACCATCAACACAATATTGCCTTGAAAGTTCTACAAAAGCTCTGGCGGCTAGGCTTGCATGTTCTGCAAACTCAGCCGCTGCTTGAGCAGAGTAGAGATAGCATCCTTAAATTTAATGTTCCAATTCTGCATGCCAAATGAAGAATTACCATTACCATTTCCAGGAAATGATTAGCCATGTTCCAACCTTTCATCCTTGAAACCTAAGTGGCATGAACCACCACCATCAACACAATATTGCCTTGAAAGTTCTACAAAAGCTCTGGCGGCTAGGCTTGCATGTTCTGCAAACTCAGCCACTGCTTGAGCAGTAGAGATAGCATCCTTAAATTTCATGTTCCAATTCTGCATGCCAACCAAAAAATTACCATTACCATCTCCAGCAAATGATTGCCCATGTTCCAATCTTTCATCGTTGAAACCTAAGTGGCATGAACCACCATTATCAACACAATATTGCCTTGAAAGTTCTACAAAAGCTCTTGCGGCTAGGCTTGCATGTTCTGCCAACTCAGTCGTTGCTTGAGCAGCAGAGGTAGCATCCTTAAATTTCATGTTCCAATTCTGCATGCCAAATGAAGATATACCTTTACCATCTCCAGCAAATGATTGCCCATATTCCAATCTTTCATCCTTGAAACCTAAGTGGCATGAACCACCATCATCAACACAATATTGCCTTGAAAGTTCTACAAAAGCTCTGGCGGCTAGGCTTGCATTTTCTGCAAACTCAGCCACTGCTTGAGCAGCAGAGGTAGCATTCTTAAATTTCATGTTCCAATTCTGCCTGCCAAAAGAAAAATTACCATTACCATCTCCAGCAAATAATTGCCCATGTTTCAATCTTTCATCCTTGAAACCTAAGTGGCATGAACCACCATCATCAACACAATATTGCCTTGAAAGTTATACAAAAGCTCTGGCGACTAGGCTTGCATGTTCTGCAAATTCAGCCGCTGCTTGAGCAGCAGAGGTGGCATCCTTAAATTTCATGTTCATATTATGTCTGCCAACAGAAAAATTACCATTACCATCTCCAGGAAATGATTGCCCATGTTCGAACCTTTCATCCTTGAAAACTAAGTGGCATGAACCACCATCATCAACACACTATTGCCTTGATAGTTATACAAAAGCTCTGGCGGCTAGGCTTGCATGTTCTGCAAACTCAGCCGCTATTTGAGCAACAGATATTGCATCCTTAAATTTCATGTTCCAATTCTGCATGCCAACCGAAAAATTACCATTACCATCTCCAGCAAATGATTGCCCATGTTCTAATCTTTCATCCTTGAAACCTAAGTGGCATGAATCACCATCGTCAACACAATATTGCCTTGAAAGTTATACAAAAGCTCTGGCGGCTAGGCTTGCATGTTCTGCAAACTCAGCCACTGCTTGAGCAGCAGAGGTAGCATCCTTAAATTTCATGTTCCAATTCTGCCTGCCAACAGAAAAATTACCATTACCATCTCCAGCATATGATTGCCCATGTTCCAATCTTTCATCCTTGAAACCTAAGTGGCATGAACCACCATCATCAACACAATATTGCCTTGAAAGTTCTACAAAAGCTCTGGCGGCTAGGCTTGCATGTTCTACAAACTCAGCCACTGCTTGAGCAGCAGAGGTAGCATCCTTAAATTTCATGTTCCAATTCTGCCTGCCACCAGAAAAATTACCATTACCATCTCCAGCATATGATTGCCCATGTTCCAATCTTTCATCCTTGAAACCTAAGTGGCATGAACCACCATCATCAACACAATATTGCCTTGAAAGTTCTACAAAAGCTCTGGCGGCTAGGCTTGCATGTTCTGCAAACTCAGCCGCTGCTTGAGCAGCAGAGGTAGCATCCTTAAATTTCATGTTCCAATTCTGCCTGCCAACAGAAAAATTACCATTACCATCTCCAGCATATGATTGCCCATGTTCCAATCTTTCATCCTTGAAACCTAAGTGGCATGAACCACCATCATCAACACAATATTGCCTTGAAAGTTCTACAAAAGCTCTGGCGGCTAGGCTTGCATGTTCTGCAAACTCAGCCACTGCTTGAGCAGCAGAGGTAGCATCCTTAAATTTCATGTTCCAATTCTGCCTGCCAACAGAAAAATTACCATTACCATCTCCAGCATATGATTGCCCATGTTCCAATCTTTCATCCTTGAAACCTAAGTGGCATGAACCACCATCATCAACACAATATTGCCTTGAAAGTTCTACAAAAGCTCTGGCGGCTAGGCTTGCATTTTCTGCAAACTCAGCCACTGCTTGAGCAGCAGAGGTAGCATTCTTAAATTTCATGTTCCAATTCTGCCTGCCAAAAGAAAAATTACCATTACCATCTCCAGCAAATAATTGCCCATGTTTCAATCTTTCATCCTTGAAACCTAAGAGGCATGAACCACCATCATCAACACAATATTGCCTTGAAAGTTATACAAAAGCTCTGGCGACTAGGCTTGCATGTTCTGCAAATTCAGCCGCTGCTTGAGCAGCAGAGGTGGCATCCTTAAATTTCATGTTCATATTATGTCTGCCAACAGAAAAATTACCATTACCATCTCCAGGAAATGATTGCCCATGTTCCAACCTTTCATCCTTGAAAACTAAGTGGCATGAACCACCATCATCAACACACTATTGCCTTGATAGTTATACAAAAGCTCTGGCGGCTAGGCTTGCATGTTCTGCAAACTCAGCCGCTATTTGAGCAACAGATATTGCATCCTTAAATTTCATGTTCCAATTCTGCATGCCAACCGAAAAATTACCATTACCATCTCCAGCAAATGATTGCCCATGTTCTAATCTTTCATCCTTGAAACCTAAGTGGCATGAATCACCATCGTCAACACAATATTGCCTTGAAAGTTATACAAAAGCTCTGGCGGCTAGGCTTGCATGTTCTGCAAACTCAGCCACTGCTTGAGCAGCAGAGGTAGCATCCTTAAATTTCATGTTCCAATTCTGCCTGCCAACAGAAAACTTACCATTACCATCTCCAGCATATGATTGCCCATGTTCCAATCTTTCATCCTTGAAACCTAAGTGGCATGAACCACCATCATCAACACAATATTGCCTTGAAAGTTCTACAAAAGCTCTGGCGGCTAGGCTTGCATGTTCTACAAACTCAGCCACTGCTTGAGCAGCAGAGGTAGCATCCTTAAATTTCATGTTCCAATTCTGCCTGCCAACAGAAAAATTACCATTACCATCTCCAGCATATGATTGCCCATGTTCCAATCTTTCATCTTTGAAACCTAAGTGGCATGAACCACCATCATCAACACAATATTGCCTTGAAAGTTCTACAAAAGCTCTGGCGGCTAAGCTTGCATGTTCTGCAAACTCAGCCGCTGCTTGAGCAGCAGAGGTAGCATCCTTAAATTTCATGTTCCAATTCTGCCTGCCAAATGAAGAATTACCATTACCATCTTCAGGAAATGATTGCCCATGTTCCAACCTTTCATCCTTGAAACCTAAGTGGCATGAACCACCACCATCAACACAATACTGCCTTGAAAGTTCTACAAAAGCTCTGGCGGCTAGGCTTGCATGTTCTGCAAACTCAGCCGCTGCTTGAGCAGCAGAGGTAGCATCCTTTAATTTCATGTTCATAGGATGTCTGCCAACAGAAAAATTACCATTACCATCTCCAGGAAATGATTGCCCATGTTCCAACCTTTCATCCTTGGAACCTAAGTGGCATGAACCACCGTCATCAACACAATATTGCCTTGAAAGTTCTACAACAGCTCTGGCAGCTAGGCCTGAATGTTCTGCAAACTCAGCCGCTGCTTCAGCAGCAGAGGTAGCATCCTTAAATTTCATGTTCCAATTCTGCCTGCCAACCGAAAAATTACCATTACCATCTCCAGCAAATGATTGCCCGTGTTCCAATCTTTCATCCTTGAAACCTAAGTGGCATGAACCACCATCATCAACACAATATTGCCTTGAAAGTTCTACAAAAGCTCTGGCGGCTAGGCTTGCATGTTCTGCCAACTCAGTCGTTGCTTGAGCAGCAGAGGTAGCATCCTTAAATTTCATGTTCCAATTCTGCATGCCAAATGAAGAATTACCTTTACCATCTCCAGCAAATGATTGCCCATATTCCAATCTTTCGTCCTTGAAACCTAAGTGGCATGAACCACCATCATCAACACAATATTGCCTTGAAAGTTCTACAAAAGCTCTGGCGGCTAGGCTTGCATTTTCTGCAAACTCAGCCACTGCTTGAGCAGCAGAGGTAGCATACTTAAATTTCATGTTCCAATTCTGCCTGCCAAAAGAAAAATTACCATTACCATCTCCAGCAAATAATTGCCCATGTTTCAATCTTTCATCCTTGAAACCTAAGTGGCATGAACCACCATCATCAACACAATATTGCCTTGAAAGTTATACAAAAGCTCTGGCGACTAGGCTTGCATGTTCTGCAAATTCAGCCGCTGCTTGAGCAGCAGAGGTGGCATCCTTAAATTTCATGTTCATATTATGTCTGCCAACAGAAAAATTACCATTACCATCTCCAGGAAATGATTGCCCATGTTCCAACCTTTCATCCTTGAAAACTAAGTGGCATGAACCACCATCATCAACACACTATTGCCTTGATAGTTATACAAAAGCTCTCGCGGCTAGGCTTGCATGTTCTGCAAACTCAGCCGCTGCTTGAGCAGCAGAGGTAGCATCCTTAAATTTCATGTTCCAATTCTGCCTGCCAAATGAAGAATTACCATTACCATCTCCAGGAAATGATTGCCCATGTTCCAACCTTTCATCCTTGAAACCTAAGTGGCATGAACCACCACCATCAACACAATACTGCCTTGAAAGTTCTACAAAAGCTCTGGCGGCTAGGCTTGCATGTTCTGCAAACTCAGCCGTTGCTTGAGCAGTAGAGATAGCATCCTTAAATTTAATGTTCCAATTCTGCATGCCAAATGAAGAATTACCATTACCATTTCCAGGAAATGATTAGCCATGTTCCAACCTTTCATCCTTGAAACCTAAGTGGCATGAACCACCACCATCAACACAATATTGCCTTGAAAGTTCTACAAATGCTCTGGCAGCTAGGCTTGCATGTTCTGCCAACTCAGCCGCTGCTTGAGCAGCAGAGGTAGCATCCTTAAATTTAATGTTCCAATTCTGCATGCCAAATGAAGAATTACCATTACCATCTCCAGGAAATGATTGGCCATGTTCCAACCTTTCATCCTTGAAACCTAAGTGGCATGAACCACCACCATCAACACAATATTGGCTTGAAATTTCTACAAAAGCTCTGGCGGCTAGGCTTGCATGTTCTGCAAACTCAGCCGCTGCTTGAGCAGTAGTGATAGCATCCTTAAATTTCATGTTCCAATTCTGCATGCCAACCGAATAATTACCATTACCATCTCCAGCAAATGATTGCCCATGTTCCAATCTTTCATCCTTGAAACCTAAGTGGCATGAACCATCATCATCAACACAATATTTCCTTGAAAGTTCTACAAAAGCTCTGGCGGCTAGGCTTGCATGTTCTGCAAACTCAGCCGCTGCTTGAGCAGTAGAGATAGCATCCTTAAATTTAATGTTCCAATTATGCATGCCAAATGAAGAATTACCATTACCATTTCCAGGAAATGATTAGCCATGTTCCAACCTTTCATCCTTGAAACCTAAGTGGCATGAACCACCACCATCAACACAATATTGCCTTGAAAGTTCTACAAAAGCTCTGGCGGCTAGGCTTGCATGTTCTGCAAACTCAGCCACTGCTTGAGCAGTAGAGATAGCATCCTTAAATTTCATGTTCCAATTCTGCATGCCAACCAAAAAATTACCATTACCATCTCCAGCAAATGATTGCCCATGTTCCAATCTTTCATCGTTGAAACCTAAGTGGCATGAACCACCATTATCAACACAATATTGCCTTGAAAGTTCTACAAAAGCTCTTGCGGCTAGGCTTGCATGTTCTGCCAACTCAGTCGTTGCTTGAGCAGCAGAGGTAGCATCCTTAAATTTCATGTTCCAATTCTGCATGCCAAATGAAGATATACCTTTACCATCTCCAGCAAATGATTGCCCATATTCCAATCTTTCATCCTTGAAACCTAAGTGGCATGAACCACCATCATCAACACAATATTGCCTTGAAAGTTCTACAAAAGCTCTGGCGGCTAGGCTTGCATTTTCTGCAAACTCAGCCACTGCTTGAGCAGCAGAGGTAGCATTCTTAAATTTCATGTTCCAATTCTGCCTGCCAAAAGAAAAATTACCATTACCATCTCCAGCAAATAATTGCCCATGTTTCAATCTTTCATCCTTGAAACCTAAGTGGCATGAACCACCATCATCAACACAATATTGCCTTGAAAGTTATACAAAAGCTCTGGCGACTAGGCTTGCATGTTCTGCAAATTCAGCCGCTGCTTGAGCAGCAGAGGTGGCATCCTTAAATTTCATGTTCATATTATGTCTGCCAACAGAAAAATTACCATTACCATCTCCAGGAAATGATTGCCCATGTTCCAACCTTTCATCCTTGAAAACTAAGTGGCATGAACCACCATCATCAACACACTATTGCCTTGATAGTTATACAAAAGCTCTGGCGGCTAGGCTTGCATGTTCTGCAAACTCAGCCGCTATTTGAGCAATAGATATTGCATCCTTAAATTTCATGTTCCAATTCTGCATGCCAACCGAAAAATTACC
The DNA here is from genome assembly GCF_000390325.3 of Nicotiana tomentosiformis. Taxonomy (NCBI): domain Eukaryota; kingdom Viridiplantae; phylum Streptophyta; class Magnoliopsida; order Solanales; family Solanaceae; genus Nicotiana; species Nicotiana tomentosiformis. The sequence continues at coordinate 137,206 of NW_027174647.1, forward strand.
ATTACCATCTCCAGCAAATGATTGCCCATGTTCTAATCTTTCATCCTTGAAACCTAAGTGGCATGAATCACCATCGTCAACACAATATTGCCTTGAAAGTTATACAAAAGCTCTGGCGGCTAGGCTTGCATGTTCTGCAAACTCAGCCACTGCTTGAGCAGCAGAGGTAGCATCCTTAAATTTCATGTTCCAATTCTGCCTGCCAACAGAAAAATTACCATTACCATCTCCAGCATATGATTGCCCATGTTCCAATCTTTCATCCTTGAAACCTAAGTGGCATGAACCACCATCATCAACACAATATTGCCTTGAAAGTTCTACAAAAGCTCTGGCGGCTAGGCTTGCATGTTCTACAAACTCAGCCACTGCTTGAGCAGCAGAGGTAGCATCCTTAAATTTCATGTTCCAATTCTGCCTGCCAACAGAAAAATTACCATTACCATCTCCAGCAAATGATTGCCCATGTTCCAATCTTTCATCCTTGAAACCTAAGTGGCATGAACCACCATCATCAACACAATATTGCCTTGAAAGTTCTACAAAAGCTCTGGCGGCTAGGCTTGCATGTTCTGCAAACTCAGCCGCTGCTTGAGCAGCAGAGGTAGCATCCTTAAATTTCATGTTCCAATTCTGCATGCCAACCGAACAATTACCATTACCATCTTCAGGAAATGATTGCCCATGTTCCAACCTTTCATCCTTGAAACCTAAGTGGCATGAACCACCACCATCAACACAATACTGCCTTGAAAGTTCTACAAAAGCTCTGGCGGCTAGGCTTGCATGTTCTGCAAACTCAGCCGCTGCTTGAGCAGTAGAGATAGCATCCTTAAATTTAATGTTCCAATTCTGCATGCCAAATGAAGAATTACCATTACCATTTCCAGGAAATGATTAGCCATGTTCCAACCTTTCATCCTTGAAACCTAAGTGGCATGAACCACCACCATCAACACAATATTGCCTTGAAAGTTCTACAAAAGCTCTAGCGGCTAGGCTTGCATGTTCTGCAAACTCAGCCGCTGCTTGAGCAGTAGAGATAGCATCCTTAAATTTCATGTTCCAATTCTGCATGCCAACCAAAAAATTACCATTACCATCTCCAGCAAATGATTGCCCATGTTCCAATCTTTCATCGTTGAAACCTAAGTGGCATGAACCACCATTATCAACACAATATTGCCTTGAAAAATCTACAAAAGCTCTTGCGGCTAGGCTTGCATGTTCTGCCAACTCAGTCGTTGCTTGAGCAGCAGAGGTAGCATCCTTAAATTTCATGTTCCAATTCTGCATGCCAAATGAAGAATTACCTTTACCATCTCCAGCAAATGATTGCCCATATTCCAATCTTTCGTCCTTGAAACCTAAGTGGCATGAACCACCATCATCAACACAATATTGCCTTGAAAGTTCTACAAAAGCTCTGGCGGCTAGGCTTGCATTTTCTGCAAACTCAGCCACTGCTTGAGCAGCAGAGGTAGCATACTTAAATTTCATGTTCCAATTCTGCCTGCCAAAAGAAAAATTACCATTACCATCTCCAGCAAATAATTGCCCATGTTTCAATCTTTCATCCTTGAAACCTAAGTGGCATGAACCACCATCATCAACACAATATTGCCTTGAAAGTTATACAAAAGCTCTGGCGACTAGGCTTGCATGTTCTGCAAATTCAGCCGCTGCTTGAGCAGCAGAGGTGGCATCCTTAAATTTCATGTTCATATTATGTCTGCCAACAGAAAAATTACCATTACCATCTCCAGGAAATGATTGCCCATGTTCCAACCTTTCATCCTTGAAAACTAAGTGGCATGAACCACCATCATCAACACACTATTGCCTTGATAGTTATACAAAAGCTCTCGCGGCTAGGCTTGCATGTTCTGCAAACTCAGCCGCTGCTTGAGCAGCAGAGGTAGCATCCTTAAATTTCATGTTCCAATTCTGCCTGCCAAATGAAGAATTACCATTACCATCTCCAGGAAATGATTGCCCATGTTCCAACCTTTCATCCTTGAAACCTAAGTGGCATGAACCACCACCATCAACACAATACTGCCTTGAAAGTTCTACAAAAGCTCTGGCGGCTAGGCTTGCATGTTCTGCAAACTCAGCCGCTGCTTGAGCAGTAGAGATAGCATCCTTAAATTTAATGTTCCAATTCTGCATGCCAAATGAAGAATTACCATTACCATTTCCAGGAAATGATTAGCCATGTTCCAACCTTTCATCCTTGAAACCTAAGTGGCATGAACCACCACCATCAACACAATATTGCCTTGAAAGTTCTACAAAAGCTCTGGCGGCTAGGCTTGCATGTTCTGCAAACTCAGCCGCTGCTTGAGCAGCAGAGGTAGCATCCTTAAATTTCATGTTCCAATTCTGCCTGCCAAATGAAGAATTACCATTACCATCTCCAGGAAATGATTGCCCATGTTCCAACCTTTCATCCTTGAAACCTATGTGGCATGAACCACCACCATCAACACAATACTGCCTTGAAAGTTCTACAAAAGCTCTGGCGGCTAGGCTTGCATGTTCTGCAAACTCAGCCGCTGCTTGAGCAGTAGAGATAGCATCCTTAAATTTAATGTTCCAATTCTGCATGCCAAATGAAGAATTACCATTACCATTTCCAGGAAATGATTAGCCATGTTCCAACCTTTCATCCTTGAAACCTAAGTGGCATGAACCACCACCATCAACACAATATTGCCTTGAAAGTTCTACAAATGCTCTGGCAGCTAGGCTTGCATGTTCTGCCAACTCAGCCGCTGCTTGAGCAGCAGAGGTAGCATCCTTAAATTTAATGTTCCAATTCTGCATGCCAAATGAAGAATTACCATTACCATCTCCAGGAAATGATTGGCCATGTTCCAACCTTTCATCCTTGAAACCTAAGTGCCATGAACCACCACCATCAACACAATATTGGCTTGAAATTTCTACAAAAGCTCTGGCGGCTAGGCTTGCATGTTCTGCAAACTCAGCCGCTGCTTGAGCAGTAGTGATAGCATCCTTAAATTTCATGTTCCAATTCTGCATGCCAACCGAATAATTACCATTACCATCTCCAGCAAATGATTGCCCATGTTCCAATCTTTCATCCTTGAAACCTAAGTGGCATGAACCATCATCATCAACACAATATTTCCTTGAAAGTTCTACAAAAGCTCTGGCGGCTAGGCTTGCATGTTCTGCCAACTCAGCCGTTGCTTGAGCAACAGAGGTAGCATCCTTAAATTTCATGTTCCAATTCTGCATGCCAAATGAAGAATTACCATTACCATCTCCAGCAAATGATTGCCCATGTTCCAATCTTTCATCCTTGAAACCTAAGTGGCATGAACCACCATCATCAACACAATATTGCCTTGAAACTTCTACAAAAGCTCAGGTGGCTAGGCTTGCATGTTCTGCAAACTTAGCCGCTGCTTGAGCAGCAGAGGTGGCATCCTTAAATTTCATGTTCATATTATGTCTGCCAACAGAAAAATTACCATTACCAACTCCAGGAAATGATTGCCCATGTTCCAACCTTTCATCCTTGAAAACTAAGTGGCATGAACCACCATCATCAACACACTATTGCCTTGATAATTCTACAAAAGCTCTAGCGGCTAGGCTTGCATGTTCTGCAAACTCAGCCACTGCTTGAGCAGCAGAGGTAGCATCCTTAAATTTCATGTTCCAATTCTGCCTGCCAACAGAAATATTACCATTATAATCTCCAGCAAATGATTGCCCATGTTCCAATCTTTCATCCTTGAAACCTAAGTGGCATGAACCACCATCATCAACACAATATTTCCTTGAAAGTTCTACAAAAGCTCTGGCGGCTAGGATTGCATGTTCTGCAAACTCAGCCACAGCTTGAGCAGCAGAGGTAGCATCCTTAAATTTCATGTTCCAATTCTGCCTGCCAACAGAAATATTACCATTATAATCTACAGCAAATGATTGCCCATGTTCCAATCTTTCATCCTTGAAACCTAAGTGGCATGAACCACCATCATCAACACAATATTTCCTTGAAAGTTCTACAAAAGCTCTGGCGGCTAGGATTGCATGTTCTGCAAACTCAGCCACAGCTTGAGCAGCAGAGGTAGCATCCTTAAATTTCATGTTCCAATTCTGCCTGCCAAATAAAGAATTACCATTACCATCTCCAGGAAATGATTGCCCATGTTCCAACCTTTCATCCTTGAAACCTAAGTGGCATGAACCACCACCATCAACACAATATTGCCTTGAAAGTTCTACAAAAGCTCTGGCGGCTAGGCTTGCATGTTCTGCAAACTCAGCCGCTGCTTGAGCAGCAGAGATAGCATCCTTAAATTTTATGTTCCAATTCTGCATGCCAACCGAAAAATTACCATTACCATATCCAGCAAATGATTGCCCTTGTTCCAATCTTTCATCCTTGAAACCTAAGTGGCATGAACCACCATCATCAATTGCCTTGAAAGTTCTACAAAAGCCCTGGCGGCTAGGCTTGCATGTTCTGCCAACTCAGCCGTTGCTTGAGCAGCAGAGGTAGCATCCTTAAATTTCATGTTCCAATTCTGCATGCCAAATGAAGAATTACCATTACCATCTCCAGCAAATGATTGCCCATGTTCCAATCTTTCGTCCTTGAAACCTAAGTGGCATGAACCACCATCATCAACACAATATTGCCTTGAAAGTTCTACAAAAGCTCTGGCGGCTAGGCTTGCATGTTCTGCAAACTCAGCCACTGCTTGAGCAGCAGAGGTAGCATCCTTAAATTTCATGTTCCAATTCTGCATGCCAACCGAAAAATTACCATTACCATATCCAGCAAATGATTGCCCTTGTTCCAATCTTTCATCCTTGAAACCTAAGTGGCATGAACCACCATCATCAACACAATATTGCCTTGAAAGTTCTACAAATGCTCTGGCAGCTAGGCTTGCATGTTCTGCCAACTCAGCCGCTGCTTGAGCAGCAGAGGTAGCATCCTTAAATTTCATGTTCCAATTCTGCCTGCCAACAGAAAAATTACCATTACAATCTCGAGCAAATGATTGCTAATGTTCCAATCTTTCATCCTTGAAACCTAAGTGGCATGAACCACCATCATCAACACAATATTTCCTTGAAAGTTCTACAAAAGGTCTGGCGGCTAGGATTGCAAGTTCTGCAAACTCAGCCACTGCTTGAGCAGCAGAGGTAGCATCCTTAAATTTCATCTTCCAATTCTGCCTCCCAACTGATAAATTACCGTTACCATCTCCAGGAAATGATTGCCCATGTTCCAATCTTTCATCCTTGAAACCTATGGGGCATGAACCACCACCATCAACACAATATTGCCTTGAAAGTTCTACAAAAGCTCTGGCGGCTAGGCTTGCATATTCTGCAAACTCAGCCGCTGCTTGAGCAGTAGAGATAGTATCCTTAAATTTCATGTAACAATTCTGCATGCCAACCGAAAAATTACCATTACCATCTCCAGCAAATGATTGCCCATGTTCCAATCTTTCATCGTTGAAACCTAAGTGGCATGAACCACCATCATCAACACAATATTGCCTTGAAAGTTCTACAAATGCTCTGGCGGCTAGGCTTGCATGTTCTGCTAACTCAGCCGTTGCTTGAGCAGCAGAGGTAGCATCCTTAAATTTCATGTTCCAATTCTGCATGCCAAATGAAGAATTACCATTACCATCTCCAGCAAATGATTGCCCATGTTCCAATCTTTCGTCCTTGAAACCTAAGTGGCATGAACCACCATCATCAACAAAATATTGCCTTGAAAGTTCTACAAAAGCTCTGGCGGCTAGGCTTGCATGTTCTGCAAACTCAGCCACTGCTTGAGCAGCAGAGGTAGCATCCTTAAATTTCATGTTTCAATTCTGCATGCCAACCGAAAAATTACCATTACCATATCCAGCAAATGATTGCCCCTGTTCCAATCTTTCATCCTTGAAACCTAAGTGGCATGAACCACCATCATCAACACAATATTGCCTTGAAAGTTCTACAAATGCTCTGGCGGCTAGGCTTGCATGTTCTGCCAACTCAGCCGCTGCTTGAGCAGTAGAGGTAGCATCCTTAAATTTCATGTTCAAATTCTGCCTGCCAACAGATAAATTACCATTACAATCTCCAGCAAATGATTGCCCATGTTCCAATCTTTCATCCTTGAAACCTAAGTGGCATGAACCACCATCATCAACACAATATTTCCTTGAAAGTTCTACAAAAGGTCTGGCGGCTAGGATTGCAAGTTCTGCAAACTCAGCCACTGCTTGAGCAGCAGAGGTAGCATCCTTAAATTTCATCTTCCAATTCTGCCTCCCAACTGATAAATTACCATTACCATCTCCAGCAAATGATTGCCCATGTTCCAATCTTTCATCCTTGAAACCTATGGGGCATGAACCACCATCATCAACACAATATTGCCTTGAAAGTTGTACAAAAGCTCTGGCGGCTAGGCTTGCATGTTCTGCAAACTCAGCCGCTGCTTGAGCAGCAGAGATAGCATCCTTAAATTTCATGTTCCAATTCGGCATGCCAACTGAAAAATTACCATTACCATCTCCAGCAAATGATTGCCCATGTTCTAATCTTTCATCCTTGAAACCTAAGTGGCATGAACCACCATCATCAACACAATATTGCTTTGAAAGTTCTACAAAAGCTCTGGCGGCTAGGCTTGCATGTTCTGCAAACTCAGCCGCTGCTTGAGCAGTAGAGATATCATCCTTAAATTTTATGTTCCAATTCTGCATGCCAACAGAAAAATTACCATTACCATATCCAGCAAATGATTGCCCTTGTTCCAATCTTTCATCCTTGAAACCTATGTGGCATGAACCACCATCATCAACTCAATATTGCCTTGAAAGTTCTACAAATGCTCTGGCGGCTAGGCTTGCATCTTCTGCCGACTCAGCCGCTGCTTGAGCAGCAGAGGTAGCATCCTTAAATTTAATGTTCCAATTCTGCATGCCAAATAAAGAATTACCATTACCATCTCCAGGAAATGATTGGCCATGTTCCAACCTTTCATCCTTGAAACCTAAGTGGCATGAACCACCACCATCAACACAATATTGCCTTGAAAGTTCTACAAAAGCTCTGGCGGCTAGGCTTGCATGTTCTACAAACTCAGCCGCTGCTTGAGCAGTAGAGATAGCATCCTTAAATTTCATGTTCCAATTCTGCATGCAAACCGAAAAATTACCATTACCATCTCCAGCAAATGATTGCCCATGTTCCAATCTTTCATCCTTGAAACCTAAGTGGCATGAACCACCATCATCAACACAATATTGCCTTGAAAGTTCTACAAAAGCTCTGGCGGCTAGGCTTACATGTTCTGCAAACTCAGCCGCTGCTTGAGCAGTAGAGATAGCATCCTTAAATTTCATGTTCCAATTCTGCATGCCAACCGAAAAATTACCATTAACATCTCCAGCAAATGATTGCCCATGTTCCAATCTTTCATCCTTGAAACCTATGGGGCATGAACCACCATCATCAATACAATATTGCCTTGAAAGTTCTACAAAAGCTCTGGCGGCTAGGCTTGTATGTTCTGCAAACTCAGCCGCTGCTTGAGCAGCAGAGATAGCATCCTTAAATTTTATGTTCCAATTCTGCATGCCAACCGAAAAATGAAAAATTACCATTACCATATCCAGCAAATGATTGCCCTTGTTCCAATCTTTCATCCTTGAAACCTAAGTGGCATGAACCACCATCATCAACACAATATTGCCTTGAAAGTTCTACAAATGCTCTGGTGGCTAGGCTTGCATGTTCTGCCAACTCAACCGCTGCTTGAGCAGTAGAGGTAGCATCCTTAAATTTCATGTTCCAATTCTGCCTGCCAACAGAAAAATTACCATTACAATCTCCAGCAAATGATTGCCCATGTTCCAATCTTTCATCCTTGAAACCTAAGTGGCATGAACCACCATCATCAACACAATATTTCCTTGAAAGTTCTACAAAAGCTCTGGCGGCTAGGATTGCAAGTTCTGCAAACTCAGCCACTGCTTGAGAAGCAGAGGTAGCATCCTTAAATTTCATGTTCCAATTCTGCCTCCCAACAGATAAATTACCGTTACCATCTCCAGCAAATGATTGCCCATGTTCCAATCTTTCATCCTTGAAACCTATGGGGAATCAACCACCATCATCAACACAATATTGCCTTGAAAGTTCTACAAATGCTCTGGCGGCTAGGCTTGCATGTTCTGCAAACTCAGCCGCTTCTTGAGCAGCAGAGATAGCATCCTTAAATTTCATGTTCCAATTCTGCATGCCAACCAAAAAATTACCATTACCATCTCCAGCAAATGATTGCCCATGTTCTAATCTTTCATCCTTGAAACCTAAGTGGCATGAACCACCATCAGCAACACAATATTGCCTTGAAAGTTCTACAAAAGCTCTGGCGGCTAGGCTTGCATGTTCTGCAAACTCAGCCGCTGCTTGAGCAGTAGAGATATCATCCTTAAATTTTATGTTCCAATTCTGCATGCCAACCTAAAAATTACCATTACCATATCCAGCAAATGATTGCCCTTGTTCCAATCTTTCATCCTTGAAACCTAAGTGGAATGAACCACCATCATCAACTCAATATTGCCTTGAAAGTTCTACAAATGCTCTGGCGGCTAGGATTGCATGTTCTGCCAACTCAGCCGCTGCTTGAGTAGCAGAGGTAGCATCCTTAAATTTAATGTTCCAATTCTGCATGCCAAATGAAGAATTACCATTACCATCTCCAGGAAATGATTGGCCATGTTCCAACCTTTCATCCTTGAAACCTAAGTGGCATGAACCACCACTATCAACACAATATTGCCTTGAAAGTTCTACAAAAGCTCTGGCGGCTAGGCTTGCATGTTCTACAAACTCAGCCGCTGCTTGAGCAGTAGAGATAGCATCCTCATATTTCATGTTCCAATTCTGCATGCCAACCGAAAAATTACCATTACCATCTCCAGCAAATGATTGCCCATGTTCCAATCTTTCATCCTTGAAACCTAAGTGGCATGAACCACCATCATCAACACAATATTGCCTTAAAAGTTCTACAAAATCTCTGGCGGCTAGGCTTGCATGTTCTGCAAACTCAGCCGCTGCTTGAGCAGCAGAGATAGCATCCTTAAATTTTATGTTCCAATTCTGCATGCCAACCGAAAAATTACCATTACCATATCCAGCAAATGATTGCCCTTGTTCCAATATTTCATCCTTGAAACCTAAGTGGCATGAACCACCATCATCAACACAATATTGCCTTGAAAGTTCTACAAATGCTCTGGCGGCTAGGCTTGCATGTTCTGCCAACTCAGCCGCAGCTTGAGCAGCAGAGGTAGCATCCGTAAAATTTATGTTCCAATTCTGTGTGCCAAATGAAGAATTACCATTACCATCTCCAGGAAATGATTGCCCATGTTCCAACCTTTCATCCTTGAAACCTAAATGGCATGAACCACCACCATCAACACAATATTGCCTTGAAAGTTCTACAAAAGCTCTGGCGGCTAGGCTTGCATGTTCTGCAAACTTAGCCGCTGCTTGAGCAGCAGAGATAGCATCCTTAAATTTCATGTTCCAATTCTGCATGCCAACCGAAAAATTACAATTACCATCTCCAGCAAATGATTGCCCATGTTCCAATCTTTCATCCTTGAAACCTAAGTGGCATGAACCACCATCATCAACACAATATTGCCTTGAAAGTTCTACAAAAGCTCTGGCGGCTAGGCTTGCATGTTCTGCCAACTCAGCCGCTGCTTGAGCAGCAGAGATAGCATCCTTAAATTTCAAGTTCCAATTCTGCATGCCAACCGAAAAATTACCATTACCATCTCCAGCAAATGATTGCCCATGTTCTAATTTTTCATCCTTGAAACCTAAGTGGCATGAACCACCATCATCAACACAATATTGCCTTGAAAGTTCTACAAAAGCTCTGGCTGCTAGGCTTGCACGTTCTGCAAACTTAGCCGCTGCTTGAGCAGCAGAGATAGCATCCTTAAATTTCATGTTCCAATTCTGCATGCCAACCGAAAAATTACCATTACCATCTCCAGCAAATGATTGCCCATGTTCCAATCTTTCATCCTTGAAACCTAAGTGGCATGAACCACCATCATCAACACAATATTGCCTTGAAAGTTCTACAAAAGCTCTGGCGGCTAGGCTTGCATGTTCTGTCAACTCAGCCGCTGCTTGAGCAGCAAAGGTAGCATCCTTAAATTTCATGTTCCAATTCTGCATGCCAAATGAAGAATTACCATTACCATCTCCAGCAAATGATTGCCCATGTTCCAACCTTTCATCCTTGAAACCTAAGTGGCATGAACCACCACCATCAACACAATATTGCCTTGAAAGTTCTACAAAAGCTCTGGCGGCTAGGCTTGCATGTTCTGCAAACTCAGTCGCTGCTTGAGCAGTAGAGATAGCATCCTTAAATTTCATGTTCCAATTCTTCATGCCAACCGAAAAATTACCATTACCATCTCCAGCAAATGATTGCCCATGTTCCAATCTTTCATCCTTGAAACCTAAGTGGCATGAACCACCATCATCAACACAATATTGCCTTGAAAGTTCTACAAAAGCTCTGGCGGCTAGGCTTACATGTTCAGCCAACTCAGCTGTTGCTTGAGCAGCAGAGGTAGCATCCTTAAATTTCATGTTCCAATTCTGCATGCCAAATGAAGAATTACCATTACCATCTCCAGCAAATGATTACCCATGTTCCAATCTTTCATCCTTAAAACCTAAGTGGCATGAACCTCCATCATCAACACAATATTGCCTTGAAAGTTCTACAAAAGCTCTGGCGGCTAGGCTTGCATGTTCTACAAACTCAGCCGCTGCTTGAGCAGTAGAGATAGCATCCTTAAATTTCATGTTCCAATTCTGCATGCCAAATGAAGAATTACCATTACCATCTCCAGGAAATGATTGCCCATGTTCCAATCTTTCATCCTTGAAACCTAAGTGGCATGAACCACCATCATCAACACAATATAGCCTTAAAAGTTCTACAAAAGCTCTAGCGGCTAGGCTTGCATATTCTGCAAACTCAGCCGCTGCTTGAGCAGCAGAGGTGGCATCCTTAAATTTCATGTTCATATTATGTCTGCCAACAGAAAAATTACCATTACCATCTCCAGGAAATGATTGCCCATGTTCCAACCTTTCATCCTTGAAAACTAAGTGGCATGAACCACCATCATCAACACACTATTGCCTTGATAAGTCTACAAAAGCTCTGGCGTCTAGGCTTGCATGTTCTGCAAACTCAGCCACTGCTTGAGCAGCAGAGTTAGCATCCTTAAATTTCATGTTCCAATTCTGCCTCCCAACAGATAAATTACCGTTACCATATCCAGCAAATGATTGCCCATGTTCCAATCTTTCATCCTTGAAACCTATGGGGCATGAACCACCATCATCAACACAATATTGCCTTGAAAGTTCTACAAAAGCACTGGCGGCTAGGCTTGGATGTTCTGCAAACTCAGCCACTGCTTGAGCAGCAGAGGTAGCATCCTTAAATTTCATGTTCCAATTCTGCCTGCCAACAGAAAAATTACCATTACCATCTCCAGCAAATGATTTCCCATGTTCCAATATTTCATCTTAGAAACCTAAGTGGCATGAACCACCATCATCAATACAATATTGCCTTGAAAGTTCTACAAAAGCTCTGGCGGCTAGGCTTGCATGTTCTGCCAACTCAGCCGCTGCTTGAGCAGCAGAGGTAGCATCCTTAAATTTTATGTTCCAATTCTGTGTGCCAAATGAAGAATTACCATTACCATCTCCAGGAAATGATTGCCCATGTTCCAACCTTTCATCCTTGAAACCTAAATGGCATGAACCACCACCATCAACACAATATTGCCTTGAAAGTTCTACAAAAGCTCTAGCGGCTAGGCTTGCATGTTCTGCAAACTCAGCCGCTGCTTGAGCAGCAGAGATAGCATCCTTAAATTTCATGTTCCAATTCTGTGTGCCAAATGAAGAATTACCATTACCATCTCCAGGAAATGATTGCCCATGTTCCAACCTTTCATCCTTGAAACCTAAATGGCATGAACCACCACCATCAACACAATATTGCCTTGAAAGTTCTACAAAAGCTCTGGCGGCTAGGCTTGCATGTTCTGCAAACTTAGCCGCTGCTTGAGCAGCAGAGATAGCATCCTTAAATTTCATGTTCCAATTCTGCATGCCAACCGAAAAATTACCATTACCATCTCCAGCAAATGATTGCCCATGTTCCAATCTATCATCCTTGAAACCTAAGTGGCATGAACTACCACCATCAACACAATATTGCCTTGAAAGTTCTACAAAAGCTCTGGCTGCTAGGCTTGCATGTTCTGCAAACTCAGCCACTGCTTGAGCTGCAGAGGTAGCATCCTTAAATTTCATGTTCCAATTCTGCCTGCCAACAGAAAAATTACCATTACCGTCTCCAGCAAATGATTGCCCATGTTCCAATCTTTCATCCTTGAAGCCTAAGTGGCATGAACAACCATCATCAATACAATATTGCCTTGAAAGTTCTACAAAAGCTCTGGCGGCTAGGCTTGCATGTTCTGCCAACTCAGCCGCTGCTTGAGCAGCAGAGGTAGCATCCTTAAATTTTATGTTCCAATTCTGCATGCCAAATGAATAATTACCATTACCATCTCCAGGAAATGATTGGCCATGTTCCAACCTTTCATCCTTGAAACCTAAATAGCATGAACCACCACCATCAACACAATATTCCCTTGAAAGTTCTACAAAAGCTCTAGCGGCTAGGCTTGCATGTTCTGCAAACTCAGCCACTACTTGAGCAGCAGAGATAGCATCCTTAAATTTCATGTTCCAATTCTGCATGCCAACCGAAAAATTACCATTACCATCTCTAGCAAATGATTGCCCATGTTCCAATCTTTCATCCTTGAAACCTAAGTGGCATGAACCACCATCATCAACACAATATTGCCTTGAAAGTTCTACAAAAGCTCTGGCGGCTAGGCTTGCATGTTTTGCCAACTCAGCCGCTGCTTGAGCAGCAGAGGTAGCATCCTTAAATTTTATGTTCCAATTCTGCATGCCAACCAAACAATTACCATTACCATCTCCAGCAAATGATTGCCCATGTTCCAATCTTTCATCCTTGAAACCTAAGTGGCATGAACCACCATCATCAACACAATATTGCCTTGAAAGTTCTACAAAAGCTCTGGCGGCTAGGATTGCATGTTCTGCCAACTCACCCGCTGCTTGAGCAGCAGAGGTAGCATCCTTAAATTTCATGTTCCAATTCTGCATGCCAAATGAAGAATTACCATTACCATCTCCAGCAAATGATTGCCCATGTTCCAACCTTTCATCCTTGAAACCTAAGTGGCATGAACCACCACCATCAAAACAATATTGCCTTGAAAGTTCTACAAAAGCTCTGGCGGCTAGGCTTGCATGTTCTGCAAACTCAGACGCTGCTTGAGCAGTAGAGATAGCATCCTTAAATTTCATGTTCCAATTCTTCATGCCAACCGAAAAATTACCATTACCATCTCCAGCAAATGATTGCCCATGTTCCAATCTTTCATCCTTTAAACCTAAGTGGCATGAACCACCATCATCAACACAATATTGCCTTGAAAGTTCTACAAAAGCTCTGGCGGCTAGGCTTGCATGTTCTGCCAACTCAGCCGTTGCTTGAGCAGCAGAGGTAGCATCCTTAAATTTCATGTTCATATTATGTCTGCCAACAGAAAAATTACTATTACCATCTCCAGGAAATGATTGCCTATGTTCCAACCTTTCATCCTTGAAAACTAAGTGGCATGAACCACCATCATTAACACACTATTGCCTTGATAGTTCTACAAAAGCTCTGGCGGCTAGGCTTGCATGTTCTGCAAACTCAGCCACTGCTTGAGCAGCAGAGGTAGCATCCTTAAATTTCATGTTCCAATTCTGCCTGCCAACAGAAAAATTACCGTTACTATCTCCAGCAAATGATTGCCCATGTTCCAATCTTTCATCCTTGAAACCTAAGTGGCATGAACCACCACCATCAACACAATATTGCCTTGAAAGTTCTACAAAAGCTCTGGCGGCTAGGCTTGCATGTTCTGCCAACTCAGCCGCTGCTTGAGCAGCAGAGGTAGCATCCTTAAATTTCATGTTCCAATTCTGCATGCCAAATGAAGAATTACCATTACTATCTCCAGCAAATGATTGCCCATGTTCCAATCTTTCATCCTTGAAACCTAAGTGGCATGAACCACCACCATCAACACAATATTGCCTTGAAAGTTCTACAAAAGCTCTGGCGGCTAGGCTTGCATGTTCTGCCAACTCAGCCGCTGCTTGAGCAGCAGAGGTAGCATCCTTAAATTTCATGTTCCAATTCTGCATGCCAAATGAAGAATTACCATTACCATCTCCAGCAAATGATTGCCCATGTTCCAACCATTCATCCTTGAAACCTAAGTGGCATGAACCACCATCATCAACACAATATTGCCTTGAAAGTTCTACAAAAGCTCTGGCGGCTAGGATTGCATGTTCTGCCAACTCACCCGCTGCTTGAGCAGCAGAGGTAGCATCCTTAAATTTCATGTTCCAATTCTGCATGCCAAATGAAGAATTACCATTACCATCTCCAGCAAATGATTGCCCATGTTCCAACCTTTCATCCTTGAAACCTAAGTGGCATGAACCACCACCATCAAAAGAATATTGCCTTGAAAGTTCTACAAAAGCTCTGGCGGCTAGGCTTGCATGTTCTGCAAACTCAGACGCTGCTTGAGCAGTAGAGATAGCATCCTTAAATTTCATGTTCCAATTCTTCATGCCAACCGAAAAATTACCATTACCATCTCCAGCAAATGATTGCCCATGTTCCAATCTTTCATCCTTGAAACCTAAGTGGCATGAACCACCACCATCAACACAATATTGCCTTGAAAGTTCTACAAAAGCTCTGGCTGCTAGGCTTGCATGTTCTGCAAACTCAGCCACTGCTTGAGCTGCAGAGGTAGCATCCTTAAATTTCATGTTCCAATTCTGCCTGCCAACAGAAAAATTACCATTACCATCTCCAGCAAATGATTGCCCATGTTCCAATCTTTCATCCTTGAAGCCTAAGTGGCATGAACAACCATCATCAATACAATATTGCCTTGAAAGTTCTACAAAAGCTCTGGCGGCTAGGCTTGCATGTTCTGCCAACTCAGCCGCTGCTTGAGCAGCAGAGGTAGCATCCTTAAATTTTATGTTCCAATTCTGCATGCCAAATGAATAATTACCATTACCATCTCCAGGAAATGATTTCCCATGTTCCAACCTTTCATCCTTGAAACCTAAATAGCATGAACCACCACCATCAACACAATATTCCCTTGAAAGTTCTACAAAAGCTCTAGCGGCTAGGCTTGCATGTTCTGCAAACTCAGCCACTACTTGAGCAGCAGAGATAGCATCCTTAAATTTCATGTTCCAATTCTGCATGCCAACCGAAAAATTACCATTACCATCTCCAGCAAATGATTGCCCATGTTCCAATCTTTCATCCTTGAAACCTAAGTGGCATGAACCACCATCATCAACACAATATTGCCTTGAAAGTTCTACAAAAGCTCTGGCGGCTAGGCTTGCATGTTTTGCCAACTCAGCCGCTGCTTGAGCAGCAGAGGTAGCATCCTTAAATTTTATGTTCCAATTCTGCATGCCAACCAAACAATTACCATTACCATCTCCAGCAAATGATTGCCCATGTTCCAATCTTTCATCCTTGAAACCTAAGTGGCATGAACCACCATCATCAACACAATATTGCCTTGAAAGTTCTACAAAAGCTCTGGCGGCTAGGATTGCATGTTCTGCCAACTCACCCGCTGCTTGAGCAGCAGAGGTAGCATCCTTAAATTTCATGTTCCAATTCTGCATGCCAAATGAAGAATTACCATTACCATCTCCAGCAAATGATTGCCCATGTTCCAACCTTTCATCCTTGAAACCTAAGTGGCATGAACCACCACCATCAAAACAATATTGCCTTGAAAGTTCTACAAAAGCTCTGGCGGCTAGGCTTGCATGTTCTGCAAACTCAGACGCTGCTTGAGCAGTAGAGATAGCATCCTTAAATTTCATGTTCCAATTCTTCATGCCAACCGAAAAATTACCATTACCATCTCCAGCAAATGATTGCCCATGTTCCAATCTTTCATCCTTGAAACCTAAGTGGCATGAACCACCATCATCAACACAATATTGCCTTGAAAGTTCTACAAAAGCTCTGGCGGCTAGGCTTGCATGTTCTGCCAACTCAGCCGTTGCTTGAGCAGCAGAGGTAGCATCCTTAAATTTCATGTTCATATTATGTCTGCCAACAGAAAAATTACTATTACCATCTCCAGGAAATGATTGCCTATGTTCCAACCTTTCATCCTTGAAAACTAAGTGGCATGAACCACCATCATTAACACACTATTGCCTTGATAGTTCTACAAAAGCTCTGGCGGCTAGGCTTGCATGTTCTGCAAACTCAGCCACTGCTTGAGCAGCAGAGGTAGCATCCTTAAATTTCATGTTCCAATTCTGCCTGCCAACAGAAAAATTACCGTTACTATCTCCAGCAAATGATTGCCCATGTTCCAATCTTTCATCCTTGAAACCTAAGTGGCATGAACCACCACCATCAACACAATATTGCCTTGAAAGTTCTACAAAAGCTCTGGCGGCTAGGCTTGCATGTTCTGCCAACTCAGCCGCTGCTTGAGCAGCAGAGGTAGCATCCTTAAATTTCATGTTCCAATTCTGCATGCCAAATGAAGAATTACCATTACTATCTCCAGCAAATGATTGCCCATGTTCCAATCTTTCATCCTTGAAACCTAAGTGGCATGAACCACCACCATCAACACAATATTGCCTTGAAAGTTCTACAAAAGCTCTGGCGGCTAGGCTTGCATGTTCTGCCAACTCAGCCGCTGCTTGAGCAGCAGAGGTAGCATCCTTAAATTTCATGTTCCAATTCTGCATGCCAAATGAAGAATTACCATTACCATCTCCAGCAAATGATTGCCCATGTTCCAACCATTCATCCTTGAAACCTAAGTGGCATGAACCACCACCATCAACACAATATTGCCTTGAAAGTTCTACAAAAGCTCTGGCTGCTAGGCTTGCATGTTCTGCAAACTCAGCCACTGCTTGAGCAGCAGAGGTAGCATCCTTAAATTTCATGTTCCAATTCTGCCTGCCAACAGAAAAATTACCATTACCATCTCCAGCAAATGATTGCCCATGTTCCAATCTTTCATCCTTGAAACCTAAGTGGCATGAACAACCATCATCAATACAATATTGCCTTGAAAGTTCTACAAAAGCTCTGGCGGCTAGGCTTGCATGTTCTGCCAACTCAGCCGCTGCTTGAGCAGCAGAGGTAGCATCCTTAAATTTTATGTTCCAATTCTGCATGCCAAATGAAGAATTACCATTACCATCTCCAGCAAATGATTGCCCATGTTCCAACCTTTCATCCTTGAAACCTAAATGGCATGAACCACCACCATCAACACAATATTTCCTTGAAAGTTCTACAAAAGCTCTAGCGGCTAGGCTTGCATGTTCTGCAAACTTAGCCGCTGCTTGAGCAGCAGAGATAGCATCCTTAAATTTCATGTTCCAATTCTGCATGCCAATCGAAAAATTACCATTACCATCTCCAGCAAATGATTGCCCATTTTCCAATATTTCATCCTTGAAACCTAAGTGGCGTGAACCACCATCATCAACACAATATTGCCTTGAAAGTTCTACAAAAGCTCTGGCGGTTAGGCTTGCATGTTCTGCCAACTCAGCTGCTGCTTGAGCAGCAGAGATAGCATCCTTAAATTTCATGTTCCAATTCTGCATGCCAACCGAAAAATTACCATTACCATCTCCAGCAAATGATTGCCCATGTTCCAATCTTTCATCCTTGAAACCTAAGTGGCATGAACCACCATCATCAACACAATATTGCCTTGAAAGTTCTACAAAAGCTCTGGCGGCTAGGCTTGCATGTTCTGCCAACTCAGCCGCTGCTTGAGCAGCAGAGGTAGCATCCTTAAATTTCATGTTCCAATTCTGCATGCCAAATGAAGAATTACCATTACCATCTCCAGCAAATGATTGCCCATGTTCCAACCTTTCATCCTTGAAACCTAAGTGGCATGAACCACCACCATCAAAACAATATTGCCTTGAAAGTTCTACAAAAGCTCTGGCGGCTAGGCTTGCATGTTCTGCAAACTCAGACGCTGCTTGAGCAGTAGAGATAGCATCCTTAAATTTCATGTTCCAATTCTTCATGCCAACCGAAAAATTACCATTACCATATCCAGCAAATGATTGCCCATGTTCCAATCTTTCATCCTTGAAACCTAAGTGGCATGATCCACCATCATCAACACAATATTGCCTTGAAAGTTCTACAAAAGCTCTGGCGGCTAGTCTTGCATGTTCTGCCAACTCAGCCGTTGCTTGAGCAGCAGAGGTAGCATCCTTAAATTTCATGTTCATATTATGTCTGCCAACAGAAAAATTACTATTACCATCTCCAGGAAATGATTGCCTATGTTCCAACCTTTCATCCTTGAAAACTAAGTGGCATGAACCACCACCATCAAAACAATATTGCCTTGAAAGTTCTACAAAAGCTCTGGCGGCTAGGCTTGCATGTTCTGCAAACTCAGCCACTGCTTGAGCAGCAGAGGTAGCATCCTTAAATTTCATGTTCCAATTCTGCCTGCCAACAGAAAAATTACCGTTACTATCTCCAGCAAATGATTGCCCATGTTCCAATCTTTCATCCTTGAAACCTAAGTGGCATGAACCACCACCATCAACACAATATTGCCTTGAAAGTTCTACAAAAGCTCTGGCGGCTAGGCTTGCATGTTCTGCCAACTCAGCCGCTGCTTGAGCAGCAGAGGTAGCATCCTTAAATTTCATGTTCCAATTCTGCATGCCAAATGAAGAATTACCATTACTATCTCCAGCAAATGATTGCCCATGTTCCAATATTTCATCCTTGAAACCTAAGTGGCATGAACCACCACCATCAACACAATATTGCCTTGAAAGTTCAACAAAAGCTCTGGCGGCTAGGCTTGCATGTTCTGCCAACTCAGCCGCTGCTTGAGCAGCAGAGGTAGCATCCTTAAATTTCATGTTCCAATTCTGCATGCCAAATGAAGAATTACCATTACCATCTCCAGCAAATGATTGCCCATGTTCCAACCATTCATCCTTGAAACCTAAGTGGCATGAACCACCACCATCAACACAATATTGCCTTGAAAGTTCTACAAAAGCTCTGGCTGCTAGGCTTGCATGTTCTGCAAACTCAGCCACTGCTTGAGCAGCAGAGGTAGCATCCTTAAATTTCATGTTCCAATTCTGCCTGCCAACAGAAAAATTACCATTACCATCTCCAGCAAATGATTGCCCATGTTCCAATCTTTCATCCTTGAAACCTAAGTGGCATGAACAACCATCATCAATACAATATTGCCTTGAAAGTTCTACAAAAGCTCTGGCGGCTAGGCTTGCATGTTCTGCCAACTCAGCCGCTGCTTGAGCAGCAGAGGTAGCATCCTTAAATTTTATGTTCCAATTCTGCATGCCAAATGAAGAATTACCATTACCATCTCCAGCAAATGATTGCCCATGTTCCAACCTTTCATCCTTGAAACCTAAATGGCATGAACCACCACCATCAACACAATATTTCCTTGAAAGTTCTACAAAAGCTCTAGCGGCTAGGCTTGCATGTTCTGCAAACTTAGCCGCTGCTTGAGCAGCAGAGATAGCATCCTTAAATTTCATGTTCCAATTCTGCATGCCAATCGAAAAATTACCATTACCATCTCCAGCAAATGATTGCCCATTTTCCAATATTTCATCCTTGAAACCTAAGTGGCGTGAACCACCATCATCAACACAATATTGCCTTGAAAGTTCTACAAAAGCTCTGGCGGTTAGGCTTGCATGTTCTGCCAACTCAGCTGCTGCTTGAGCAGCAGAGATAGCATCCTTAAATTTCATGTTCCAATTCTGCATGCCAACCGAAAAATTACCATTACCATCTCCAGCAAATGATTGCCCATGTTCCAATCTTTCATCCTTGAAACCTAAGTGGCATGAACCACCATCATCAACACAATATTGCCTTGAAAGTTCTACAAAAGCTCTGGCGGCTAGGCTTGCATGTTCTGCCAACTCAGCCGCTGCTTGAGCAGCAGAGGTAGCATCCTTAAATTTCATGTTCCAATTCTGCATGCCAAATGAAGAATTACCATTACCATCTCCAGCAAATGATTGCCCATGTTCCAACCTTTCATCCTTGAAACCTAAGTGGCATGAACCACCACCATCAAAACAATATTGCCTTGAAAGTTCTACAAAAGCTCTGGCGGCTAGGCTTGCATGTTCTGCAAACTCAGACGCTGCTTGAGCAGTAGAGATAGCATCCTTAAATTTCATGTTCCAATTCTTCATGCCAACCGAAAAATTACCATTACCATATCCAGCAAATGATTGCCCATGTTCCAATCTTTCATCCTTGAAACCTAAGTGGCATGAACCACCATCATCAACACAATATTGCCTTGAAAGTTCTACAAAAGCTCTGGCGGCTAGTCTTGCATGTTCTGCCAACTCAGCCGTTGCTTGAGCAGCAGAGGTAGCATCCTTAAATTTCATGTTCATATTATGTCTGCCAACAGAAAAATTACTATTACCATCTCCAGGAAATGATTGCCTATGTTCCAACCTTTCATCCTTGAAAACTAAGTGGCATGAACCACCATCATTAACACACTATTGCCTTGATAGTTCTACAAAAGCTCTGGCGGCTACGCTTGCATGTTCTGCAAACTCAGCCACTACTTGAGTAGCAGAGGTAGCATCCTTAAATTTCATGTTCCAATTCTGCCTGCCAACAGAAAAATTACCGTTACCATCTCCAGCAAATGATTGCCCATGTTCCAATCTTTCATCCTTGAAACCTAAGTGGCATGAACCACCACCATCAACACAATATTGCCTTGAAAGTTCTACAAAAGCTCTGGCGGCTAGGCTTGCATGTTCTGCCAACTCAGCCGCTGCTTGAGCAGCAGAGGTAGCATCCTTAAATTTCATGTTCCAATTCTGCATGCCAAATGAAGAATTACCATTACCATCTCCAGCAAATGATTGCCCATGTTCCAACCTTTCATCCTTGAAACCTAAGTGGCATGAACCACCACCATCAACACAATATTGCCTTGAAAGTTCTACAAAAGCTCTGGCTGCTAGGCTTGCATGTTCTGCAAACTCAGCCACTGCTTGAGCAGCAGAGGTAGCATCCTTAAATTTCATGTTCCAATTCTGCCTGCCAACAGAAAAATTACCATTACCATCTCCAGCAAATGATTGCCCATGTTCCAATCTTTCATCCTTGAAACCTAAGTGGCATGAACAACCATCATCAATACAATATTGCCTTGAAAGTTCTACAAAAGCTCTGGCGGCTAGGCTTGCATGTTCTGCCAACTCAGCCGCTGCTTGAGCAGCAGAGGTAGCATCCTTAAATTTTATGTTCCAATTCTGCATGCCAAATGAAGAATTACCATTACCATCTCCAGGAAATGATTGCCCATGTTCCAACGTTTCATCCTTGAAACCTAAATGGCATGAACCACCACCATCAACACAATAATGCCTTGAAAGTTCTACAAAAGCTCTAGCGGCTAGGCTTGCATGTTCTGCAAACTTAGCCTCTGCTTGAGCAGCAGAGATAGCATCCTTAAATTTCATGTTCCAATTCTGCATGCCAAATGAAGAATTACCATTACCATCTCCAGCAAATTATTTCCCATGTTCCAACCTTTCATCCTTGAAACCTAAGTGGCATGAACCACCACCATCAACACAATATTGCCTTGAAAGTTCTACAAAAGCTCTGGCTGCTAGGCTTGCATGTTCTGCAAACTCAGCCACTGCTTGAGCAGCAGAGGTAGCATCCTTAAATTTCATGTTCCAATTCTGCCTGCCAACAGAAAAATTACCATTACCATCTCCAGCAAATGATTGCCCATGTTCCAACCTTTCATCCTTGAAACCTAAGTGGCATGAACCACCACCATCAACACAATATTGCCTTGAAAGTTCTACAAAAGCTCTGGCGGCTAGGCTTGCATGTTCTGCCAACTCAGCCGCTGCTTGAGCAGCAGAGGTAGCATCCTTAAATTTCATGTTCCAATTCTGCATGCCAAATGAAGAATTACCATTACCATCTCCAGCAAATGATTGCCCATGTTCCAACCTTTCATCCTTGAAAACTAAGTGGCATGAACCACCATCATTAACACACTATTGCCTTGATAGTTCTACAAAAGCTCTGGCGGCTAGGCTTGCATGTTCTGCAAACTCAGCCACTGCTTGAGCAGCAGAGGTAGCATCCTTAAATTTCATGTTCCAATTCTGCCTGCCAACAGAAAAATTACCGTTACCATCTCCAGCAAATGATTGTCCATGTTCCAATCTTTCATCCTTGAAACCTAAGTGGCATGAACCACCACCATCAACACAATATTGCCTTGAAAGTTCTACAAAAGCTCTGGTGGCTAGGCTTGCATGTTCTGCCAACTCAACCGCTGCTTGAGAAGCAGAGGTAGCATCCTTAAATTTCATGTTCCAATTCGGCATGCCAAATGAAGAACTACCATTACCATCTCCAGCAAATGATAGCCCATGTTCCAACCTTTCATCCTTGAAACCTAAGTGGCATGAACCACCACCATCAACACAATATTGCCTTGAAAGTTCTACAAAAGCTCTGGCGGCTAGGCTTGCATGTTCTGCAAACTCAGCAGCTGCTTGAGCAGTAGAGATAGCATCCTTAAATTTCATGTTCCAATTCTTCATGCCAACCGAAAAATTACCATTACCATCTCCAGCAAATGATTGCCCATGTTCCAATCTTTCATCCTTGAAACCTAAGTGGCATGAACCACCATCATCAACACAATATTGCCTTGAAAGTTCTACAAAAGCTCTGGCGGCTAGGCTTGCATGTTCTGCCAACTCAGCCGCTGCTTGAGCAGCAGAGGTAGCATCCTTAAATTTCATGTTCCAATTCTGCATGCCAAATGAAGAATTACCATTACCATCTCAAGCAAATGATTGCCCATGTTCCAACCTTTCATCCTTGAAAACTAAGTGGCATGAACCACCACCATCAACACAATATTGCCTTGAAAGTTCTACAAAAGCTCTGGCTGCTAGGCTTGAATGTTCTGCAAACTCAGCCACTGCTTGAGCAGCAGAGGTAGCATCCTTAAATTTCATGTTCCAATTCTGCCTGCCAACAGAAAAATTACCATTACCATCTCCAGCAAATGATTGCCCATGTTCCAATCTTTCATCCTTGAAACCTAAGTGGCATGAACAACCATCATCAATACAATATTGCCTTGAAAGTTCTACAAAAGCTCTGGCGGCTAGGCTTGCATGTTCTGCCAACTCAGCCGCTGCTTGAGCAGCAGAGGTAGCATCCTTAAATTTTATGTTCCAATTCTGCATGCCAAATGAAGAATTACCATTACCAACTCCAGGAAATGATTGCCCATGTTCCAACGTTTCATCCTTGAAACCTAAATGGCATGAACCACCACCATCAACACAATATTGCCTTGAAAGTTCTACAAAAGCTCTAGCGGCTAGGCTTGCATGTTCTGCAAACTTAGCCTCTGCTTGAGCAGCAGAGATAGCATCCTTAAATTTCATGTTCCAATTCTGCATGCCAAATGAAGAATTACCATTACCATCTCCAGCAAATGATTTCCCATGTTCCAACCTTTCATCCTTGAAACCTAAGTGGCATGAACCACCACCATCAACACAATATTGCCTTGAAAGTTCTACAAAAGCTCTGGCTGCTAGGCTTGCATGTTCTGCAAACTCAGCCACTGCTTGAGCAGCAGAGGTAGCATCCTTAAATTTCATGTTCCAATTCTGCCTGCCAACAGAAAAATTACCATTACCATCTCCAGCAAATGATTGCCCATGTTCCAACCTTTCATCCTTGAAACCTAAGTGGCATGAACCACCACCATCAACACAATATTGCCTTGAAAGTTCTACAAAAGCTCTGGCGGCTAGGCTTGCATGTTCTGCCAACTCAGCCGCTGCTTGAGCAGCAGAGGTAGCATCCTTAAATTTCATGTTCCAATTCTGCATGCCAAATGAAGAATTACCATTACCATCTCCAGCAAATGATTGCCCATGTTCCAACCTTTCATCCTTGAAAACTAAGTGGCATGAACCACCATCATTAACACACTATTGCCTTGATAGTTCTACAAAAGCTCTGGCGGCTAGGCTTGCATGTTCTGCAAACTCAGCCACTGCTTGAGCAGCAGAGGTAGCATCCTTAAATTTCATGTTCCAATTCTGCCTGCCAACAGAAAAATTACCGTTACCATCTCCAGCAAATGATTGCCCATGTTCCAATCTTTCATCCTTGAAACCTAAGTGGCATGAACAACCATCATCAATACAATATTGCCTTGAAAGTTCTACAAAAGCTCTGGCGGCTAGGCTTGCATGTTCTGCCAACTCAACCGCTGCTTGAGAAGCAGAGGTAGCATCCTTAAATTTCATGTTCCAATTCGGCATGCCAAATGAAGAACTACCATTACCATCTCCAGCAAATGATAGCCCATGTTCCAACCTTTCATCCTTGAAACCTAAGTGGCATGAACCACCACCATCAACACAATATTGCCTTGAAAGTTCTACAAAAGCTCTGGCGGCTAGGCTTGCATGTTCTGCAAACTCAGCAGCTGCTTGAGCAGTAGAGATAGCATCCTTAAATTTCATGTTCCAATTCTTCATGCCAACCGAAAAATTACCATTACCATCTCCAGCAAATGATTGCCCATGTTCCAATCTTTCATCCTTGAAACCTAAGTGGCATGAACCACCACCATCAACACAATATTGCCTTGAAAGTTCTACAAAAGCTCTGGTGGCTAGGCTTGCATGTTCTGCCAACTCAACCGCTGCTTGAGAAGCAGAGGTAGCATCCTTAAATTTCATGTTCCAATTCGGCATGCCAAATGAAGAACTACCATTACCATCTCCAGCAAATGATAGCCCATGTTCCAACCTTTCATCCTTGAAACCTAAGTGGCATGAACCACCACCATCAACACAATATTGCCTTGAAAGTTCTACAAAAGCTCTGGCGGCTAGGCTTGCATGTTCTGCAAACTCAGCAGCTGCTTGAGCAGTAGAGATAGCATCCTTAAATTTCATGTTCCAATTCTTCATGCCAACCGAAAAATTACCATTACCATCTCCAGCAAATGATTGCCCATGTTCCAATCTTTCATCCTTGAAACCTAAGTGGCATGAACCACCATCATCAACACAATATTGCCTTGAAAGTTCTACAAAAGCTCTGGCGGCTAGGCTTGCATGTTCTGCCAACTCAGCCGCTGCTTGAGCAGCAGAGGTAGCATCCTTAAATTTCATGTTCCAATTCTGCATGCCAAATGAAGAATTACCATTACCATCTCCAGCAAATGATTGCCCATGTTCCAACCTTTCATCCTTGAAAACTAAGTGGCATGAACCACCACCATCAACACAATATTGCCTTGAAAGTTCTACAAAAGCTCTGGCGGCTAGGCTTGCATGTTCTGCAAACTCAGCCACTGCTTGAGCAGCAGAGGTAGCATCCTTAAATTTCATGTTCCAATTCTGCCTGCCAACAGAAAAATTACCATTACCATCTCCAGCAAATGATTGCCCATGTTCCAATCTTTCATCCTTGAAACCTAAGTGGCATGAACAACCATCATCAATACAATATTGCCTTGAAAGTTCTACAAAAGCTCTGGCGGCTAGGCTTGCATGTTCTGCCAACTCAGCCGCTGCTTGAGCAGCAGAGGTAGCATCCTTAAATTTTATGTTCCAATTCTGCATGCCAAATGAAGAATTACCATTACCAACTCCAGGAAATGATTGCCCATGTTCCAACGTTTCATCCTTGAAACCTAAATGGCATGAACCACCACCATCAACACAATATTGCCTTGAAAGTTCTACAAAAGCTCTAGCGGCTAGGCTTGCATGTTCTGCAAACTTAGCCTCTGCTTGAGCAGCAGAGATAGCATCCTTAAATTTCATGTTCCAATTCTGCATGCCAAATGAAGAATTACCATTACCATCTCCAGCAAATGATTTCCCATGTTCCAACCTTTCATCCTTGAAACCTAAGTGGCATGAACCACCACCATCAACACAATATTGCCTTGAAAGTTCTACAAAAGCTCTGGCTGCTAGGCTTGCATGTTCTGCAAACTCAGCCACTGCTTGAGCAGCAGAGGTAGCATCCTTAAATTTCATGTTCCAATTCTGCCTGCCAACAGAAAAATTACCATTACCATCTCCAGCAAATGATTGCCCATGTTCCAACCTTTCATCCTTGAAACCTAAGTGGCATGAACCACCACCATCAACACAATATTGCCTTGAAAGTTCTACAAAAGCTCTGGCGGCTAGGCTTGCATGTTCTGCCAACTCAGCCGCTGCTTGAGCAGCAGAGGTAGCATCCTTAAATTTCATGTTCCAATTCTGCATGCCAAATGAAGAATTACCATTACCATCTCCAGCAAATGATTGCCCATGTTCCAACCTTTCATCCTTGAAAACTAAGTGGCATGAACCACCATCATTAACACACTATTGCCTTGATAGTTCTACAAAAGCTCTGGCGGCTAGGCTTGCATGTTCTGCAAACTCAGCCACTGCTTGAGCAGCAGAGGTAGCATCCTTAAATTTCATGTTCCAATTCTGCCTGCCAACAGAAAAATTACCGTTACCATCTCCAGCAAATGATTGCCCATGTTCCAATCTTTCATCCTTGAAACCTAAGTGGCATGAACAACCATCATCAATACAATATTGCCTTGAAAGTTCTACAAAAGCTCTGGCGGCTAGGCTTGCATGTTCTGCCAACTCAGCCGCTGCTTGAGCAGCAGAGGTAGCATCCTTAAATTTTATGTTCCAATTCTGCATGCCAAATGAAGAATTACCATTACCATGTCCAGGAAATGATTGCCCATGTTCCAACCTTTCATCCTTGAAACCTAAATGGCATGAACCACCACCATCAACACAATATTGCCTTGAAAGTTCTACAAAAGCTCTAGCGGCTAGGCTTGCATGTTCTGCAAACTTAGCCTCTGCTTGAGCAGCAGAGATAGCATCCTTAAATTTCATGTTCCAATTCTGCATGCCAAATGAAGAATTACCATTACCATCTCCAGCAAATGATTTCCCATGTTCCAACCTTTCATCCTTGAAACCTAAGTGGCATGAACCACCACCATCAACACAATATTGCCTTGAAAGTTCTACAAAAGCTCTGGCTGCTAGGCTTGCATGTTCTGCAAACTCAGCCACTGCTTGAGCAGCAGAGGTAGCATCCTTAAATTTCATGTTCCAATTCTGCCTGCCAACAGAAAAATTACCATTACCATCTCCAGCAAATGATTGCCCATGTTCCAACCTTTCATCCTTGAAACCTAAGTGGCATGAACCACCACCATCAACACAATATTGCCTTGAAAGTTCTACAAAAGCTCTGGCGGCTAGGCTTGCATGTTCTGCCAACTCAGCCGCTGCTTGAGCAGCAGAGGTAGCATCCTTAAATTTCATGTTCCAATTCTGCATGCCAAATGAAGAATTACCATTACCATCTCCAGCAAATGATTGCCCATGTTCCAACCTTTCATCCTTGAAAACTAAGTGGCATGAACCACCATCATTAACACACTATTGCCTTGATAGTTCTACAAAAGCTCTGGCGGCTAGGCTTGCATGTTCTGCAAACTCAGCCACTGCTTGAGCAGCAGAGGTAGCATCCTTAAATTTCATGTTCCAATTCTGCCTGCCAACAGAAAAATTACCGTTACCATCTCCAGCAAATGATTGCCCATGTTCCAATCTTTCATCCTTGAAACCTAAGTGGCATGAACCACCACCATCAACACAATATTGCCTTGAAAGTTCTACAAAAGCTCTGGTGGCTAGGCTTGCATGTTCTGCCAACTCAACCGCTGCTTGAGAAGCAGAGGTAGCATCCTTAAATTTCATGTTCCAATTCGGCATGCCAAATGAAGAACTACCATTACCATCTCCAGCAAATGATAGCCCATGTTCCAACCTTTCATCCTTGAAGCCTAAGTGGCATGAACCACCACCATCAACACAATATTGCCTTGAAAGTTCTACAAAAGCTCTGGCGGCTAGGCTTGCATGTTCTGCAAACTCAGCAGCTGCTTGAGCAGTAGAGATAGCATCCTTAAATTTCATGTTCCAATTCTTCATGCCAACCGAAAAATTACCATTACCATCTCCAGCAAATGATTGCCCATGTTCCAATCTTTCATCCTTGAAACCTAAGTGGCATGAACCACCATCATCAACACAATATTGCCTTGAAAGTTCTACAAAAGCTCTGGCGGCTAGGCTTGCATGTTCTGCCAACTCAGCCGCTGCTTGAGCAGCAGAGGTAGCATCCTTAAATTTCATGTTCCAATTCTGCATGCCAAATGAAGAATTTCCATTACCATCTCCAGCAAATGATTGCCCATGTTCCAACCTTTCATCCTTGAAAACTAAGTGGCATGAACCACCATCATTAACACACTATTGCCTTGATTGTTCTACAAAAGCTCTGGCGGCTAGGCTTGCATGTTCTGCAAACTCAGCCACTGCTTGAGCAGCAGAGGTAGCATCCTTAAATTTCATGTTCCAATTCTGCCTGCCAACAGAATAATTACCGTTACCATCTCCAGCAAATGATTGCCCATGTTCCAATCTTTCATCGTTGAAACCTAAGTGGCATGAACCACCACCATCAACACAATATTGCCTTGAAAGTTCTACAAAAGCTCTGGCGGCTAGGCTTGCATGTTCTGCCAACTCAGCCGCTGCTTGAGCAGCAGAGGTAGCATCCTTAAATTTTATGTTCCAATTCTGCATGCCAAATGAAGAATTACCATTACCATGTCCAGGAAATGATTGCCCATGTTCCAACCTTTCATCCTTGAAACCTAAATGGCATGAACCACCACCATCAACACAATATTGCCTTGAAAGTTCTACAAAAGCTCTAGCGGCTAGGCTTGCATGTTCTGCAAACTTAGCCTCTGCTTGAGCAGCAGAGATAGCATCCTTAAATTTCATGTTCCAATTCTGCATGCCAAATGAAGAATTACCATTACCATCTCCAGCAAATGATTTCCCATGTTCCAACCTTTCATCCTTGAAACCTAAGTGGCATGAACCACCACCATCAACACAATATTGCCTTGAAAGTTCTACAAAAGCTCTGGCTGCTAGGCTTGCATGTTCTGCAAACTCAGCCACTGCTTAAGCAGCAGAGGTAGCATCCTTAAATTTCATGTTCCAATTCTGCCTGCCAACAGAAAAATTACCATTACCATCTCCAGCAAATGATTGCCCATGTTCCAACCTTTCATCCTTGAAACCTAAGTGGCATGAACCACCACCATCAACACAATATTGCCTTGAAAGTTCTACAAAAGCTCTGGCGGCTAGGCTTGCATGTTCTGCCAACTCAGCCGCTGCTTGAGCAGCAGAGGTAGCATCCTTAAATTTCATGTTCCAATTCTGCATGCCAAATGAAGAATTACCATTACCATCTCCAGCAAATGATTGCCCATGTTCCAACCTTTCATCCTTGAAAACTAAGTGGCATGAACCACCATCATTAACACACTATTGCCTTGATAGTTCTACAAAAGCTCTGGCGGCTAGGCTTGCATGTTCTGCAAACTCAGCCACTGCTTGAGCAGCAGAGGTAGCATCCTTAAATTTCATGTTCCAATTCTGCCTGCCAACAGAAAAATTACCGTTACCATCTCCAGCAAATGATTGCCCATGTTCCAATCTTTCATCCTTGAAACCTAAGTGGCATGAACCACCACCATCAACACAATATTGCCTTGAAAGTTCTACAAAAGCTCTGGTGGCTAGGCTTGCATGTTCTGCCAACTCAACCGCTGCTTGAGAAGCAGAGGTAGCATCCTTAAATTTCATGTTCCAATTCGGCATGCCAAATGAAGAACTACCATTACCATCTCCAGCAAATGATAGCCCATGTTCCAACCTTTCATCCTTGAAGCCTAAGTGGCATGAACCACCACCATCAACACAATATTGCCTTGAAAGTTCTACAAAAGCTCTGGCGGCTAGGCTTGCATGTTCTGCAAACTCAGCAGCTGCTTGAGCAGTAGAGATAGCATCCTTAAATTTCATGTTCCAATTCTTCATGCCAACCGAAAAATTACCATTACCATCTCCAGCAAATGATTGCCCATGTTCCAATCTTTCATCCTTGAAACCTAAGTGGCATGAACCACCATCATCAACACAATATTGCCTTGAAAGTTCTACAAAAGCTCTGGCGGCTAGGCTTGCATGTTCTGCCAACTCAGCCGCTGCTTGAGCAGCAGAGGTAGCATCCTTAAATTTCATGTTCCAATTCTGCATGCCAAATGAAGAATTTCCATTACCATCTCCAGCAAATGATTGCCCATGTTCCAACCTTTCATCCTTGAAAACTAAGTGGCATGAACCACCATCATTAACACACTATTGCCTTGATTGTTCTACAAAAGCTCTGGCGGCTAGGCTTGCATGTTCTGCAAACTCAGCCACTGCTTGAGCAGCAGAGGTAGCATCCTTAAATTTCATGTTCCAATTCTGCCTGCCAACAGAATAATTACCGTTACCATCTCCAGCAAATGATTGCCCATGTTCCAATCTTTCATCGTTGAAACCTAAGTGGCATGAACCACCACCATCAACACAATATTGCCTTGAAAGTTCTACAAAAGCTCTGGCGGCTAGGCTTGCATGTTCTGCCAACTCAGCCGCTTCTTGAGCAGCAGAGGTAGCATCCTTAAATTTCATGTTCCAATTCTGCATGCCAAATGAAGAATTACCATTACCATCTCCAGCAAATGATTGCCCATGTTCCAACCATTCATCCTTGAAACCTAAGTGGCATGAACCACCACCACCAACACAATATTGCCTTGAAAGTTCTACAAAAGCTGTGGCTGCTAGGCTTGCATGTTCTGCAAACTCAGCCACTGCTTGAGCAGCAGAGGTAGCATCCTTAAATTTCATGTTCCAATTCTTCCTGCCAACAGAAAAATTACCATTACCATCTCCAGAAAATGATTGCCCATGTTCCAACCTTTCATCCTTGAAACCTAAGTGGCATGAACCACCACCATCAACACAATATTGCCTTGATAGTTCTACAAAAGCTCTGGCGGCTACGCTTGCATGTTCTCCAAACTCAGCCACTGCTTGAGCAGCAGAGGTAGCATCCTTAAATTTCATGTTCCAATTCTGCCTGCCAACAGAAAAATTACCGTTACCATCTCCAGCAAATGATTGCCCATGTTCCAATCTTTCATCCTTGAAACCTAAGTGGCATGAACCACGACCATCAACACAATATTGCCTTGAAAGTTCTACAAAAGCTCTGGCGGCTAGGCTTGCATGTTCTGCCAACTCAGCCGCTGCTTGAGCAGTAGAGGTAGCATCCTTAAATTTCATGTTCCAATTCTGCATGCCAACCGAAAAATTACCATTACCATCTCCAGCAAATGATTGCCCATGTTCCAATCTTTCATCCTTGAAACCTAAGTGGCATGAACCACCATCATCAACACAATATTGCCTTGAAAGTTCTACAAAAGCTCTGGCGGCTAGGCTTGCATGTTCTGCCAACTCAGCCGCTGCTTGAGCAGCAGAGGTAGCATCCTTAAATTTCATGTTCCAATTCTGCATGCCAAATGAAGAATTTCCATTACCATCTCCAGCAAATGATTGCCCATGTTCCAACCTTTCATCCTTGAAAACTAAGTGGCATGAACCACCATCATTAACACACTATTGCCTTGATTGTTCTACAAAAGCTCTGGCGGCTAGGCTTGCATGTTCTGCAAACTCAGCCACTGCTTGAGCAGCAGAGGTAGCATCCTTAAATTTCATGTTCCAATTCTGCCTGCCAACAGAAAAATTACCGTTACCATCTCCAGCAAATGATTGCCCATGTTCCAATCTTTCATCGTTGAAACCTAAGTGGCATGAACCACCACCATCAACACAATATTGCCTTGAAAGTTCTACAAAAGCTCTGGCGGCTAGGCTTGCATGTTCTGCCAACTCAGCCGCTTCTTGAGCAGCAGAGGTAGCATCCTTAAATTTCATGTTCCAATTCTGCATGCCAAATGAAGAATTACCATTACCATCTCCAGCAAATGATTGCCCATGTTCCAACCATTCATCCTAGAAACCTAAGTGGCATGAACCACCACCACCAACACAATATTGCCTTGAAAGTTCTACAAAAGCTGTGGCTGCTAGGCTTGCATGTTCTGCAAACTCAGCCACTGCTTGAGCAGCAGAGGTAGCATCCTTAAATTTCATGTTCCAATTCTTCCTGCCAACAGAAAAATTACCATTACCATCTCCAGCAAATGATTGCCCATGTTCCAACCTTTCATCCTTGAAACCTAAGTGGCATGAACCACCACCATCAACACAATATTGCCTTGATAGTTCTACAAAAGCTCTGGCGGCTACGCTTGCATGTTCTCCAAACTCAGCCACTGCTTGAGCAGCAGAGGTAGCATCCTTAAATTTCATGTTCCAATTCTGCCTGCCAACAGAAAAATTACCGTTACCATCTCCAGCAAATGATTGCCCATGTTCCAATCTTTCATCCTTGAAACCTAAGTGGCATGAACCACGACCATCAACACAATATTGCCTTGAAAGTTCTACAAAAGCTCTGGCGGCTAGGCTTGCATGTTCTGCCAACTCAGCCGCTGCTTGAGCAGCAGAGGTAGCATCCTTAAATTTCATGTTACAATTTTGCATGCCAAATGAATAATTACCATTACCATCTCCAGCAAATGATTGCCCATGTTCCAACCTTTCATCCTTGAAACCTAAGTGGCATGAACCACCACCATCAACACAATATTGCCTTGAAAGTTCTACAAAAGCTCTGGCTGCTAGGCTTGCATGTTCTGCAAACTCAGCCACTGCTTGAGCAGCAGAGGTAGCATCCTTAAATTTCATGTTCCAATTCTGCCTGCCAACAGAAAAATTACCATTACCATCTCCAGCAAATGATTGCCCATGTTCCAATCTTTCATCCTTGAAACCTAAGTGGCATGAACAACCATCATCAATTTAATATTGCCTTGAAAGTTCTACAAAAGCTCTGGCGGCTAGGCTTGCATGTTCTGCCAACTCAGCCGCTGCTTGAGCAGCAGAGGTAGCATCCTTAAATTTCATGTTCCAATTCTGCATGCCAAATGAAGAATTACCGTTACCATCTCCAGCAAATGATTGCCCATGTTCCAACCTTTCATCCTTGAAAACTAAGTGGCATGAACCACCATCATTAACACACTATTGCCTTGATTGTTCTACAAAAGCTCTGGCGGCTAGGCTTGCATGTTCTGCAAACTCAGCCACTGCTTGAGCAGCAGAGGTAGCATCCTTAAATTTCATGTTCCAATTCTGCCTGCCAACAGAAAAATTACCGTTACCATCTCCAGCAAATGATTGCCCATGTTCCAATCTTTCATCGTTGAAACCTAAGTGGCATGAACCACCACCATCAACACAATATTGCCTTGAAAGTTCTACAAAAGCTCTGGCGGCTAGGCTTGCATGTTCTGCCAACTCAGCCGCTTCTTGAGCAGCAGAGGTAGCATCCTTAAATTTCATGTTCCAATTCTGCATGCCAAATGAAGAATTACCATTACCATCTCCAGCAAATGATTGCCCATGTTCCAACCATTCATCCTTGAAACCTAAGTGGCATGAACCACCACCACCAACACAATATTGCCTTGAAAGTTCTACAAAAGCTGTGGCTGCTAGGCTTGCATGTTCTGCAAACTCAGCCACTGCTTGAGCAGCAGAGGTAGCATCCTTAAATTTCATGTTCCAATTCTTCCTGCCAACAGAAAAATTACCATTACCATCTCCAGCAAATGATTGCCCATGTTCCAACCTTTCATCCTTGAAACCTAAGTGGCATGAACCACCACCATCAACACAATATTGCCTTGATAGTTCTACAAAAGCTCTGGCGGCTACGCTTGCATGTTCTCCAAACTCAGCCACTGCTTGAGCAGCAGAGGTAGCATCCTTAAATTTCATGTTCCAATTCTGCCTGCCAACAGAAAAATTACCGTTACCATCTCCAGCAAATGATTGCCCATGTTCCAATCTTTCATCCTTGAAACCTAAGTGGCATGAACCACGACCATCAACACAATATTGCCTTGTAAGTTCTACAAAAGCTCTGGCGGCTAGGCTTGCATGTTCTGCCAACTCAGCCGCTGCTTGAGCAGCAGAGGTAGCATCCTTAAATTTCATGTTACAATTTTGCATGCCAAATGAATAATTACCATTACCATCTCCAGCAAATGATTGCCCATGTTCCAACCTTTCATCCTTGAAACCTAAGTGGCATGAACCACCACCATCAACACAATATTGCCTTGAAAGTTCTACAAAAGCTCTGGCTGCTAGGCTTGCATGTTCTGCAAACTCAGCCACTGCTTGAGCAGCAGAGGTAGCATCCTTAAATTTCATGTTCCAATTCTGCCTGCCAACAGAAAAATTACCATTACCATCTCCAGCAAATGATTGCCCATGTTCCAATCTTTCATCCTTGAAACCTAAGTGGCATGAACAACCATCATCAATTTAATATTGCCTTGAAAGTTCTACAAAAGCTCTGGCGGCTAGGCTTGCATGTTCTGCCAACTCAGCCGCTGCTTGAGCAGCAGAGGTAGCATCCTTAAATTTTATGTTCCAATTCTGCATGCCAAATGAAGAATTACCATTACCATCTCCAGGAAATGATTGTCCATGTTCCAACCTTTCATCCTTGAAACCTAAATGGCATGAACCACCACCATCAACACAATATTGCCTTGAAAGTTCTACAAAAGCTCTAGCGGCTAGGCTTGCATGTTCTGCAAACTTAGCCTCTGCTTGAGCAGCAGAGATAGCATCCTTAAATTTCATGTTCCAATTCTGCATGCCAAATGAAGAATTACCATTACCATCTCCAGCAAATGATTTCCCATGTTCCAACCTTTCATCCTTGAAACCTAAGTGGCATGAACCTCCACCATCAACACAATATTGCCTTGAAAGTTCTACAAAAGCTCTGGCTGCTAGGCTTGCATGTTCTGCAAACTCAGCCACTGCTTGAGCAGCAGAGGTAGCATCCTTAAATTTCATGTTCCAATTCTGCCTGCCAACAGAAAAATTACCATTACCATCTCCAGCAAATGATTGCCCATGTTCCAACCTTTCATCCTTGAAACCTAAGTGGCATGAACCACCACCATCAACACAATATTGCCTTGAAAGTTCTACAAAAGCTCTGGCGGCTAGGCTTGCATGTTCTGCCAACTCAGCCGCTGCTTGAGCAGCAGAGGTAGCATCCTTAAATTTCATGTTCCAATTCTGCATGCCAAATGAAGAATTACCATTACCATCTCCAGCAAATGATTGCCCATGTTCCAACCTTTCATCCTTGAAAACTAAGTGGCATGAACCACCATCATTAACACACTATTGCCTTGATAGTTCTACAAAAGCTCTGGCGGCTAGGCTTGCATGTTCTGCAAACTCAGCCACTGCTTGAGCAGCAGAGGTAGCATCCTTAAATTTCATGTTCCAATTCTGCCTGCCAACAGAAAAATTACCGTTACCATCTCCAGCAAATGATTGCCCATGTTCCAATATTTCATCCTTGAAACCTAAGTGGCATGAACCACCACCATCAACACAATATTGCCTTGAAAGTTCTACAAAAGCTCTGGTGGCTAGGCTTGCATGTTCTGCCAACTCAACCGCTGCTTGAGAAGCAGAGGTAGCATCCTTAAATTTCATGTTCCAATTCGGCATGCCAAATGAAGAACTACCATTACCATCTCCAGCAAATGATAGCCCATGTTCCAACCTTTCATCCTTGAAACCTAAGTGGCATGAACCACCACCATCAACACAATATTGCCTTGAAAGTTCTACAAAAGCTCTGGCGGCTAGGCTTGCATGTTCTGCAAACTCAGCAGCTGCTTGAGCAGTAGAGATAGCATCCTTAAATTTCATGTTCCAATTCTTCATGCCAACCGAAAAATTACCATTACCATCTCCAGCAAATGATTGCCCATGTTCCAATCTTTCATCCTTGAAACCTAAGTGGCATGAACCACCATCATCAACACAATATTGCCTTGAAAGTTCTACAAAAGCTCTGGCGGCTAGGCTTGCATGTTCTGCCAACTCAGCCGCTGCTTGAGCAGCAGAGGTAGCATCCTTAAATTTCATGTTCCAATTCTGCATGCCAAATGAAGAATTACCATTACCATCTCCAGCAAATGATTGCCCATGTTCCAACGTTTCATCCTTGAAAACTAAGTGGCATGAACCACCATCATTAACACACTATTGCCTTGATTGTTCTACAAAAGCTCTGGCGGCTAGGCTTGCATGTTCTGCAAACTCAGCCACTGCTTGAGCAGCAGAGGTAGCATCCTTAAATTTCATGTTCCAATTCTGCCTGCCAACAGAAAAATTACCGTTACCATCTCCAGCAAATGATTGCCCATGTTCCAATCTTTCATCCTTGAAACCTAAGTGGCATGAACCACCACCATCAACACAATATTGCCTTGAAAGTTCTACAAAAGCTCTGGCGGCTAGGCTTGCATGTTCTGCCAACTCAGCCGCTTCTTGAGCAGCAGAGGTAGCATCCTTAAATTTCATGTTCCAATTCTGCATGCCAAATGAAGAATTACCATTACCATCTCCAGCAAATGATTGCCCATGTTCCAACCATTCATCCTTGAAACCTAAGTGGCATGAACCACCACCACCAACACAATATTGCCTTGAAAGTTCTACAAAAGCTGTGGCTGCTAGGCTTGCATGTTCTGCAAACTCAGCCACTGCTTGAGCAGCAGAGGTAGCATCCTTAAATTTCATGTTCCAATTCTTCCTGCCAACAGAAAAATTACCATTACCATCTCCAGCAAATGATTGCCCATGTTCCAACCTTTCATCCTTGAAACCTAAGTGGCATGAACCACCACCATCAACACAATATTGCCTTGATAGTTCTACAAAAGCTCTGGCGGCTACGCTTGCATGTTCTCTAAACTCAACCACTGCTTGAGCAGCAGAGGTAGCATCCTTAAATTTCATGTTCCAATTCTGCCTGCCAACAGAAAAATTACCGTTACCATCTCCAGCAAATGATTGCCCATGTTCCAATCTTTCATCCTTGAAACCTAAGTGGCATGAACAACCATCATCAATACAATATTGCCTTGAAAGTTCTACAAAAGCTCTGGCGGCTAGGCTTGCATGTTCTGAAAACTCAACCGCTACTTGAGCAGTAGAGATAGCATCCTTAAATTTCATGTTCCAATTCTTCATGCCAACCGAAAAATTACCATTACCATCTCCAGCAAATGATTGCCCATGTTCCAATCTTTCATCCTTGAAACCTAAGTGGCATGAACCACCATCATCAACACAATATTGCCTTGAAAGTTCTACAAAAGCTCTGGCGGCTAGGCTTGCATGTTCTGCCAACTCAGCCGTTGCTTGAGCAGCAGAGATAGCATCCTTAAATTTCATGTTCCAATTCTGCATGCCAAATGAAGAATTACCATTACCATCTCCAGCAAATGATTTCCCATGTTCCAACCTTTCATCCTTGAAACCTAAGTGGCATGAACCACCACCATCAACACAATATTGCCTTGAAAGTTCTACAAAAGCTCTGGCTGCTAGGCTTGCATGTTCTGCAAACTCAGCCACTGCTTGAGCAGCAGAGGTAGCATCCTTAAATTTCATGTTCCAATTCTGCCTGCCAACAGAAAAATTACCATTACCATCTCCAGCAAATGATTGCCCATGTTCCAACCTTTCATCCTTGAAACCTAAGTGGCATGAACCACCACCATCAACACAATATTGCCTTGAAAGTTCTACAAAAGCTCTGGCGGCTAGGCTTGCATGTTCTGAAAACTCAACCGCTACTTGAGCAGTAGAGATAGCATCCTTAAATTTCATGTTCCAATTCTTCATGCCAACCGAAAAATTACCATTACCATCTCCAGCAAATGATTGCCCATGTTCCAATCTTTCATCCTTGAAACCTAAGTGGCATGAACCACCATCATCAACACAATATTGCCTTGAAAGTTCTACAAAAGCTCTGGCGGCTAGGCTTGCATGTTCTGCCAACTCAGCCGTTGCTTGAGCAGCAGAGATAGCATCCTTAAATTTCATGTTCCAATTCTGCATGCCAAATGAAGAATTACCATTACCATCTCCAGCAAATGATTTCCCATGTTCCAACCTTTCATCCTTGAAACCTAAGTGGCATGAACCACCACCATCAACACAATATTGCCTTGAAAGTTCTACAAAAGCTCTGGCTGCTAGGCTTGCATGTTCTGCAAACTCAGCCACTGCTTGAGCAGCAGAGGTAGCATCCTTAAATTTCATGTTCCAATTCTGCCTGCCAACAGAAAAATTACCATTACCATCTCCAGCAAATGATTGCCCATGTTCCAACCTTTCATCCTTGAAACCTAAGTGGCATGAACCACCACCATCAACACAATATTGCCTTGATAGTTCTACAAAAGCTCTGGCGGCTACGCTTGCATGTTCTGCAAACTCAGCCACTGCTTGAGCAGCAGAGGTAGCATCCTTAAATTTCATGTTCCAATTCTGCCTGCCAACAGAAAAATTACCATTACCATCTCCAGCAAATGTTTGCCCATGTTCCAATCTTTCATCCTTGAAACCTAAGTGGCATGAACAACCATCATCAATACAATATTGCCTTGAAAGTTCTACAAAAGCTCTGGCGGCTAGGCTTGCATGTTCTGCCAACTCAGCCGCTGCTTGAGCAGCAGAGGTAGCATCCTTAAATTTTATGTTCCAATTCTGCATGCCAAATGAAGAATTACCATTACCATCTCCAGGAAATGATTGCCCATGTTCCAATCTTTCATCCTTGAAACCTAAATGGCATGAACCACCACCATCAACACAATATTGCCTTGAAAGTTCTACAAAAGCTCTAGCGGCTAGGCTTGCATGTTCTGCAAACTTAGCCGCTGCTTGAGCAGCAGAGATAGCATCCTTAAATTTCATGTTCCAATTCTGCATGCCAACCGAAAAATTACCATTACCATCTCCAGCAAATGATTGCCCATGTTCCAATCTTTCATCCTTGAAACCTAAGTGGCATGAACCACCATCATCAACACAATATTGCCTTGAAAGTTCTACAAAAGCTCTGGCGGCTAGGCTTGCATGTTCTGCCAACTCAGCCGCTGCTTGAGCAGCAGAGGTAGCATCCTTAAATTTCATGTTCCAATTCTGCATGCCAAATGAAGAATTACTATTACCATCTCCAGCAAATGATTGCCCATGTTCCAACCTTTCATCCTTGAAACCTAAGTGGCATGAACCACCACCATCAACACAATATTGCCTTGAAAGTTCTACAAAAGCTCTGGCGGCTAGGCTTGCATGTTCTGAAAACTCAACCGCTACTTGAGCAGTAGAGATAGCATCCTTAAATTTCATGTTCCAATTCTTCATGCCAACCGAAAAATTACCATTACCATCTCCAGCAAATGATTGCCCATGTTCCAATCTTTCATCCTTGAAACCTAAGTGGCATGAACCACCATCATCAACACAATATTGCCTTGAAAGTTCTAAAAAAGCTCTGGCGGCTAGGCTTGAATGTTCTGCCAACTCAGCCGTTGCTTGAGCAGCAGAGGTAGCATCCTTAAATTTCATGTTCATATTATGTCTGCCAACAGAAAAATTACTATTACCATCTCCAGGAAATGATTGCCTATGTTCCAACCTTTTATCCTTGAAAACTAAGTGGCATGAACCACCATCATTAACACACTATTGCCTTGATAGTTCTACAAAAGCTCTGGCGGCTAGGCTTGCATGTTCTGCAAACTCAGCCACTACTTGAGCAGCAGAGGTAGCATCCTTAAATTTCATGTTCCAATTCTGCCTGCCAACAGAAAAATTACCGTTACCATCTCCAGCAAATGATTG
This sequence comes from Nicotiana tomentosiformis, assembly GCF_000390325.3. Classification (NCBI taxonomy): domain Eukaryota; kingdom Viridiplantae; phylum Streptophyta; class Magnoliopsida; order Solanales; family Solanaceae; genus Nicotiana; species Nicotiana tomentosiformis. The sequence goes on from NW_027174647.1 coordinate 177,526, forward strand.
CCCATGTTCCAATCTTTCATCCTTGAAACCTAAGTGGCATGAACCACCATCATCAACACAATATTGCCTTGAAAGTTCTACAAAAGCTCTGGCGGCTAGGCTTGCATGCTCTGCCAACTCAGCCGTTGCTTGAGCAGCAGAGGTAGCATCCTTAAATTTCATGTTCCAATTCTGCATGCCAAATGAAGAATTACTATTACCATCTCCAGCAAATGATTGCCCATGTTCCAATCTTTCATCCTTGAAACCTAAGTGGCATGAACCACCACCATCAACACAATATTGCCTTGAAAGTTCTACAAAAGCTCTGGTGGCTAGGCTTGCATGTTCTGCCAACTCAACCGCTGCTTGAGCAGCAGAGGTAGCATCCTTAAATTTCATGTTCCAATTCGGCATGCCAAATGAAGAACTACCATTACCATCTCCAGCAAATGATAGCCCATGTTCCAACCTTTCATCCTTGAAACCTAAGTGGCATGAACCACCACCATCAACACAATATTGCCTTGAAAGTTCTACAAAAGCTCTGGCGGCTAGGCTTGCATGTTCTGCAAACTCAGCCGCTGCTTGAGTAGTAGAGATAGCATCCTTAAATTTCATGTTCCAATTCTTCATGCCAACCGAAAAATTACCATTACCATCTCCAGCAGATGATTGCCCATGTTCCAATCTTTCATCCTTGAAACCTAAGTGGCATGAACCACCATCATCAACACAATATTGCCTTGAAAGTTCTACAAAAGCTCTGGCTGCTAGGCTTGCATGTTCTGCAAACTCAGCCGTTGCTTGAGCAGCAGAGGTAGCATCCTTAAATTTCATGTTCCAATTCTGCATGCCAAATGAAGAATTACTATTACCATCTCCAGCAAATGATTGCCCATGTTCCAATCTTTCATCCTTGAAACCTAAGTGGCATGAACCACCATCATCAACACAATATTGCCTTGAAAGTTCTACAAAAGCTCTGGCGGCTAGGCTTGCATGTTCTGCAAACTCAGCCACTGCTTGAGCAGCAGTGGTAGCATCCTTAAATTTCATGTTCCAATTCTGCCTGCCAAATGAAAAATTACCATTACCATCTCCAGCAAATGATTGCCCATGTTCCAATCTCTCATCCTTGAAACCTAAGTGGCATGAACCACCATCATCAACACAATATTGCCTTGAAAGTTCTACAAAAGCTCTTGCGGCTAGGCTTGCATGTTCTGCAAACTCAGCCGCTGCTTGAGCAGCAGAGGTGGCATCCTTAAATTTCATGTTCATATTATGTCTGCCAACAGAAAAATTACCATTACCATCTCCAGGAAATGATTGCCAATGTTCCAACCTTTCATCCTTGAAAACTAAGTGGCATGAAACACCATCATCAACACACTATTGCCTTGATAAGTCTACAAAAGCTCTGGCGGCTAGGCTTGCATGTTCTGCAAACTCAGCCACTGCTTGAGCAGCAGAGGTAGCATCCTTAAATTTCATGTTCCAATTCTGCCTCGCAACAGATAAATTACCATTACCATCTCCAGCAAATGATTGCCCATGTTCCAATCTTTCATCCTTGAAACCTATGGGGCATGAACCACCATCATCAACACAATATTGCCTTGAAAGTTCTACAAAAGCTCTGGCGGCTAGGCTTGCATGTTCTGCAAACTCAGCCGCTGCTTGAGCAGCAGAGATAGCATCCTTAAATTTCATGTTCCAATTCTGCATGCCAACCGAAAAATTACCATTACCATCTCCAGCAAATGATTGCCCATGTTCTAATCTTTCATCCTTGAAACCTAAGTGGCATGAACCACCATCATCAACACAATATTGCCTTGAAAGTTCTACAAAAGCTCTGGCTGCTAGGCTTGCATGTTGTGCAAAATCAGCCACTTCTTGAGCAGCAGAGGTAGCATCCTTAAATTTCATGTTCCAATTCTGCCTGCCAACAGAAAAATTACCATTACCATCTCCAGCAAATGATTGCCCATGTTCCAATCTTTCATCCTTGAAACCTAAGTGGCATGAACCACCATCATCAATACAATATTGCCTTGAAAGTTCTACAAAAGCTCTGGCGGCTAGGCTTGCATGATCTGCCAACTCAGCCGCTGCTTGAGCAGCAGAGCTAGCATCCTTAAATTTCATGTTCCAATTCTGCATGCCAAATGAAGAATTACCATTACCATCTCCAGCAAATGATTGCCCATGTTCCAACCTTTCATCCTTGAAACCTAAATGGCATGAACCACCACCATCAACACAATATTGCCTTGAAAGTTCTACAAAAGCACTGGCGGCTAGGCTTGCATGTTCTGAAAACTTAGCCGCTGCTTGAGCAGCAGAGATAGCATCCTTAAATTTCATGTTCCAATTCTGCATGCCAACCGAAAAATTACCATTACCATCTCCAGCAAATGATTTCCCATGTTCCAACCATTCATCCTTGAAACCTAAGTGGCATGAACCACCACCACCAACACAATATTGCCTTGAAAGTTCTACAAAAGCTGTGGCTGCTAGGCTTGCATGTTCTGCAAACTCAGCCACTGCTTGAGCAGCAGAGGTAGCATCCTTAAATTTCATGTTCCAATTCTTCCTGCCAACAGAAAAATTACCATTACCATCTCCAGCAAATGATTGCCCATGTTCCAACCTTTCATCCTTGAAACCTAAGTGGCATGAACCACCACCATCAACACAATATTGCCTTGATAGTTCTACAAAAGCTCTGGCGGCTACGCTTGCATGTTCTCCAAACTCAGCCACTGCTTGAGCAGCAGAGGTAGCATCCTTAAATTTCATGTTCCAATTCTGCCTGCCAACAGAAAAATTATCGTTACCATCTCCAGCAAATGATTGCCCATGTTCCAATCTTTCATCCTTGAAACCTAAGTGGCATGAACCACCACCATCAACACAATATTGCCTTGAAAGTTCTACAAAAGCTCTGGCGGCTAGGCTTGCATGTTCTGCCAACTCAGCCGCTGCTTGAGCAGCAGAGGTAGCATCCTTAAATTTCATGTTACAATTCTGCATGCCAAATGAAGAATTACCATTACCATCTCCAGCAAATGATTGCCCATGTTCCAACCTTTCATCCTTGAAACCTAAGTGGCATGAACCACCACCATCAACACAATATTGCCTTGAAAGTTCTACAAAAGCTCTGGCTGCTAGGCTTGCATGTTCTGCAAACTCAGCCACTGCTTGAGCAGCAGAGGTAGCATCCTTAAATTTCATGTTCCAATTCTGCCTGCCAACAGAAAAATTACCATTACCATCTCCAGCAAATGATTGCCCATGTTCCAACCTTTCATCCTTGAAACCTAAGTGGCATGAACCACCACCATCAACACAATATTGCCTTGATAGTTCTACAAAAGCTCTGGCGGCTACGCTTGCATGTTCTGCAAACTCAGCCACTGCTTGAGCAGCAGAGGTAGCATCCTTAAATTTCATGTTCCAATTCTGCCTGCCAACAGAAAAATTACCATTACCATCTCCAGCAAATGTTTGCCCATGTTCCAATCTTTCATCCTTGAAACCTAAGTGGCATGAACAACCATCATCAATACAATATTGCCTTGAAAGTTCTACAAAAGCTCTGGCGGCTAGGCTTGCATGTTCTGCCAACTCAGCCACTGCTTGAGCAGCAGAGGTAGCATCCTTAAATTTTATGTTCCAATTCTGCATGCCAAATGAAGAATTACCATTACCATCTCCAGGAAATGATTGCCCATGTTCCAATCTTTCATCCTTGAAACCTAAATGGCATGAACCACCACCATCAACACAATATTGCCTTGAAAGTTCTACAAAAGCTCTAGCGGCTAGGCTTGCATGTTCTGCAAACTTAGCCGCTGCTTGAGCAGCAGAGATAGCATCCTTAAATTTCATGTTCCAATTCTGCATGCCAACCGAAAAATTACCATTACCATCTCCAGCAAATGATTGCCCATGTTCCAATCTTTCATCCTTGAAACCTAAGTGGCATGAACCACCATCATCAACACAATATTGCCTTGAAAGTTCTACAAAAGCTCTGGCGGCTAGGCTTGCATGTTCTGCCAACTCAGCCGCTGCTTGAGCAGCAGAGGTAGCATCCTTAAATTTCATGTTCCAATTCTGCATGCCAAATGAAGAATTACTATTACCATCTCCAGCAAATGATTGCCCATGTTCCAACCTTTCATCCTTGAAACCTAAGTGGCATGAACCACCACCATCAACACAATATTGCCTTGAAAGTTCTACAAAAGCTCTGGCGGCTAGGCTTGCTTGTTCTGAAAACTCAACCGCTACTTGAGCAGTAGAGATAGCATCCTTAAATTTCATGTTCCAATTCTTCATGCCAACCGAAAAATTACCATTACCATCTCCAGCAAATGATTGCCCATGTTCCAATCTTTCATCCTTGAAACCTAAGTGGCATGAACCACCATCATCAACACAATATTGCCTTGAAAGTTCTAAAAAAGCTCTGGCGGCTAGGCTTGAATGTTCTGCCAACTCAGCCGTTGCTTGAGCAGCAGAGGTAGCATCCTTAAATTTCATGTTCATATTATGTCTGCCAACAGAAAAATTACTATTACCATCTCCAGGAAATGATTGCCTATGTTCCAACCTTTCATCCTTGAAAACTAAGTGGCATGAACCACCATCATTAACACACTATTTCCTTGATAGTTCTACAAAAGCTCTGGCGGCTAGGCTTGCATGTTCTGCAAACTCAGCCACTACTTGAGCAGCAGAGGTAGCATCCTTAAATTTCATGTTCCAATTCTGCCTGCCAACAGAAAAATTACCGTTACCATCTCCAGCAAATGATTGCCCATGTTCCAATCTTTCATCCTTGAAACCTAAGTGGCATGAACCACCATCATCAACACAATATTGCCTTGAAAGTTCTACAAAGGCTCTGGCGGCTAGGCTTGCATGTTCTGCCAACTCAGCCGTTGCTTGAGCAGCAGAGGTAGCATCCTTAAATTTCATGTTCCAATTATGCATGCCAAATGAAGAATTACTATTACCATCTCCAGCAAATGATTGCCCATGTTCCAATCTTTCATCCTTGAAACCTAAGTGGCATGAACCACCACCATCAACACAATATTGCCTTGAAAGTTCTACAAAAGCTCTGGTGGCTAGGCTTGCATGTTCTGCCAACTCAACCGCTGCTTGAGCAGCAGAGGTAGCATCCTTAAATTTCATGTTACAATTCTGCATGCCAAATGAAGAATTACCATTACCATCTCCAGCAAATGATTGCCCATGTTCCAACCTTTCATCCTTGAAACCTAAGTGGCATGAACCACCACCATCAACACAATATTGCCTTGAAAGTTCTACAAAAGCTCTGGCTGCTAGGCTTGCATGTTCTGCAAACTCAGCCACTGCTTGAGCAGCAGAGGTAGCATCCTTAAATTTCATGTTCCAATTCTGCCTGCCAACAGAAAAATTACCATTACCATCTCCAGCAAATGATTGCCCATGTTCCAACCTTTCATCCTTGAAACCTAAGTGGCATGAACCACCACCATCAACACAATATTGCCTTGATAGTTCTACAAAAGCTCTGGCGGCTACGCTTGCATGTTCTGCAAACTCAGCCACTGCTTGAGCAGCAGAGGTAGCATCCTTAAATTTCATGTTCCAATTCTGCCTGCCAACAGAAAAATTACCATTACCATCTCCAGCAAATGTTTGCGCATGTTCCAATCTTTCATCCTTGAAACCTAAGTGGCATGAACAACCATCATCAATACAATATTGCCTTGAAAGTTCTACAAAAGCTCTGGCGGCTAGGCTTGCATGTTCTGCCAACTCAGCCACTGCTTGAGCAGCAGAGGTAGCATCCTTAAATTTTATGTTCCAATTCTGCATGCCAAATGAAGAATTACCATTACCATCTCCAGGAAATGATTGCCCATGTTCCAATCTTTCATCCTTGAAACCTAAATGGCATGAACCACCACCATCAACACAATATTGCCTTGAAAGTTCTACAAAAGCTCTAGCGGCTAGGCTTGCATGTTCTGCAAACTTAGCCGCTGCTTGAGCAGCAGAGATAGCATCCTTAAATTTCATGTTCCAATTCTTCATGCCAACCGAAAAATTACCATTACCATCTCCAGCAGATGATTGCCCATGTTCCAATCTTTCATCCTTGAAACCTAAGTGGCATGAACCACCATCATCAACACAATATTGCCTTGAAAGTTCTACAAAAGCTCTGGCTGCTAGGCTTGCATGTTCTGCAAACTCAGCCGTTGCTTGAGCAGCAGAGGTAGCATCCTTAAATTTCATGTTCCAATTCTGCATGCCAAATGAAGAATTACTATTACCATCTCCAGCAAATGATTGCCCATGTTCCAATCTTTCATCCTTGAAACCTAAGTGGCATGAACCACCATCATCAACACAATATTGCCTTGAAAGTTCTACAAAAGCTCTGGCGGCTAGGCTTGCATGTTCTGCAAACTCAGCCACTGCTTGAGCAGCAGTGGTAGCATCCTTAAATTTCATGTTCCAATTCTGCCTGCCAAATGAAAAATTACCATTACCATCTCCAGCAAATGATTGCCCATGTTCCAATCTCTCATCCTTGAAACCTAAGTGGCATGAACCACCATCATCAACACAATATTACCTTGAAAGTTCTACAAAAGCTCTTGCGGCTAGGCTTGCATGTTCTGCAAACTCAGCCGCTGCTTGAGCAGCAGAGGTGGCATCCTTAAATTTCATGTTCATATTATGTCTGCCAACAGAAAAATTACCATTACCATCTCCAGGAAATGATTGCCAATGTTCCAAACTTTCATCCTTGAAAACTAAGTGGCTTGAAACACCATCATCAAACCACTATTGCCTTGATAAGTCTACAAAAGCTCTGGCGGCTAGGCTTGCATGTTCTGCAAACTCAGCCACTGCTTGAGCAGCAGAGGTAGCATCCTTAAATTTCATGTTCCAATTCTGCCTGCAACAGATAAATTACCATTACCATCTCCAGCAAATGATTGCCCATGTTCCAATCTTTCATCCTTGAAACCTATGGGGCATGAACCACCATCATCAACACAATATTGCCTTGAAAGTTCTACAAAAGCTCTGGCGGCTAGGCTTGCATGTTCTGCAAACTCAGCCGCTGCTTGAGCAGCAGAGATAGCATCCTTAAATTTCATGTTCCAATTCTGCATGCCAACCGAAAAATTACCATTACCATCTCCAGCAAATGATTGCCCATGTTCTAATCTTTCATCCTTGAAACCTAAGTGGCATGAACCACCATCATCAACACAATATTGCCTTGAAAGTTCTACAAAAGCTCTGGCTGCTAGGCTTGCATGTTGTGCAAAATCAGCCACTACTTGAGCAGCAGAGGTAGCATCCTTAAATTTCATGTTCCAATTCTGCCTGCCAACAGAAAAATTACCATTACCATCTCCAGCAAATGATTGCCCATGTTCCAATCTTTCATCCTTGAAACCTAAGTGGCATGAACCACCATCATCAATACAATATTGCCTTGAAAGTTCTACAAAAGCTCTGGCGGCTAGGCTTGCATGATCTGCCAACTCAGCCGCTGCTTGAGCAGCAGAGCTAGCATCCTTAAATTTCATGTTCCAATTCTGCATGCCAAATGAAGAATTACCATTACCATCTCCAGCAAATGATTGCCCATGTTCCAACCTTTCATCCTTGAAACCTAAATGGCATGAACCACCACCATCAACACAATATTGCCTTGAAAGTTCTACAAAAGCACTGGCGGCTAGGCTTGCATGTTCTGAAAACTTAGCCGCTGCTTGAGCAGCAGAGATAGCATCCTTAAATTTCATGTTCCAATTCTGCATGCCAACCGAAAAATTACCATTACCATCTCCAGCAAATGATTGCCCATGTTCCAAACTTTCATCCTTGAAACCTAAGTGGCATGAACCACCATCATCAACACAATTTTGCCTTGAAAGTTCTACAAAAGCTTTGGCGGCTAGGCTTGCATGTTCTGCCAACTCAGCCGTTGCTTGAGCAGCAGAGGTAGCATCCTTAAATTTCATGTTCCAATTCTGCATGCCAAATGAAGAATTACCATTACCATCTCCAGCAAATGATTGCCCATGTTCCAATCTTTCATCCTTGAAACCTAAGTGGCATGAACCACCATCATCAACACAATATTGCCTTGAAAGTTCTACAAAAGCTCTGGCGGCTAGGCTTGCATGTTCTGCCAACTCAGCCGCTGCTTGAGCAGCAGAGGTAGCATCCTTAAATTTCATGTTCCAATTCTGCATGCCAAATGAAGAATTACTGTTACCATCTCCAGCAAATGATTGCCCATGTTCCAACCTTTCATCCTTGAAACCTAAGTGGCATGAACCACCACCATCAACACAATATTGCCTTGAAAGTTCTACAAAAGCTCTGGCGGCTAGGCTTGCATGTTCTGAAAACTCAGCCACTACTTGAGCAGTAGAGATAGCATCCTTAAATTTCATGTTCCAATTCTTCATGCCAACCGAAAAATTACCATTACCATCTCCATCAAATGATTGCCCATGTTCCAATCTTTCATCCTTGAAACCTAAGTGGCATGAACCACCATCATCAACACAATATTGCCTTGAAAGTTCTAAAAAAGCTCTGGCGGCTAGGCTTGAATGTTCTGCCAACTCAGCCGTTGCTTGAGCAGCAGAGGTAGCATCCTTAAATTTAATGTTCATATTATGTCTGCCAACAGAAAAATTACTATTACCATCTCCAGGAAATGATTGCCTATGTTCCAACCTTTCATCCTTGAAAACTAAGTGGCATGAACCACCATCATTAACACACTATTGCCTTGATAGTTCTACAAAAGCTCTGGCGGCTAGGCTTGCATGTTCTGCAAACTCAGCCGCTGCTTGAGCAGCAGAGGTAGCATCCTTAAATTTCATGATCCAATTCTGCATGCCAAATGAAGAATTACCATTACCATCTCCAGCAAATGATTTCCCATGTTCCAACCTTTCATCCTTGAAACCTAAATGGCATGAACCACCACCATCAACACAATATTGCCTTGAAAGTTCTACAAAAGCACTGGCGGCTAGGCTTGCATGTTCTGAAAACTTAGCCGCTGCTTGAGCAGCAGAGATAGCATCCTTAAATTTCATGTTCCAATTCTGCATGCCAACCGAAAAATTACCATTACCATCTCCAGCAAATGATTGCCCATGTTCCAAACTTTCACCCTTGAAACCTAAGTGGCATGAACCACCATCATCAACACAATTTTGCCTTGAAAGTTCTACAAAAGCTTTAGCGGCTAGGCTTGCATGTTCTGCCAACTCAGCCGTTGCTTGAGCAGCAGAGGTAGCATCCTTAAATTTCATGTTCCAATTCTGCATGCCAAATGAAGAATTACCATTACCATCTCCAGCAAATGATTGCCCATGTTCCAATCTTTCATCCTTGAAACCTAAGTGGCATGAACCACCATCATCAACACAATATTGCCTTGAAAGTTCTACAAAAGCTCTGGCGGCTAGGCTTGCATGTTCTGCCAACTCAGCCGCTGCTTGAGCAGCAGAGGTAGCATCCTTAAATTTCATGTTCCAATTCTGCATGCCAAATGAAGAATTACTATTACCATCTCCAGCAAATGATTGCCCATGTTCCAACCTTTCATCCTTGAAACCTAAGTGGCATGAACCACCACCATCAACACAATATTGCCTTGAAAGTTCTACAAAAGCTCTGGCGGCTAGGCTTGCATGTTCTGAAAACTCAGCCACTACTTGAGGTGTAGAGATAGCATCCTTAAATTTCATGTTCCAATTCTTCATGCCAACCGAAAAATTACCATTACCATCTCCATCAAATGATTGCCCATGTTCCAATCTTTCATCCTTGAAACCTAAGTGGCATGAACCACCATCATCAACACAATATTGCCTTGAAAGTTCTAAAAAAGCTCTGGCGGCTAGGCTTGAATGTTCTGCCAACTCAGCCGTTGCTTGAGCAGCAGAGGTAGCATCCTTAAATTTAATGTTCATATTATGTCTGCCAACAGAAAAATTACTATTACCATCTCCAGGAAATGATTGCCTATGTTCCAACCTTTCATCCTTGAAAACTAAGTGGCATGAACCACCATCATTAACACACTATTGCCTTGATAGTTCTACAAAAGCTCTGGCGGCTAGGCTTGCATGTTCTGCAAACTCAGCCGCTGCTTGAGCAGCAGAGGTAGCATCCTTAAATTTCATGATCCAATTCTGCATGCCAAATGAAGAATTACCATTACCATCTCCAGCAAATGATTTCCCATGTTCCAACCTTTCATCCTTGAAACCTAAATGGCATGAACCACCACCATCAACACAATATTGCCTTGAAAGTTCTACAAAAGCACTGGCGGCTAGGCTTGCATGTTCTGAAAACTTAGCCGCTGCTTGAGCAGCAGAGATAGCATCCTTAAATTTCATGTTCCAATTCTGCATGCCAACCGAAAAATTACCATTACCATCTCCAGCAAATGATTGCCCATGTTCCAAACTTTCACCCTTGAAACCTAAGTGGCATGAACCACCATCATCAACACAATTTTGCCTTGAAAGTTCTACAAAAGCTTTAGCGGCTAGGCTTGCATGTTCTGCCAACTCAGCCGTTGCTTGAGCAGCAGAGGTAGCATCCTTAAATTTCATGTTCCAATTCTGCATGCCAAATGAAGAATTACCATTACCATCTCCAGCAAATGATTGCCCATGTTCCAATCTTTCATCCTTGAAACCTAAGTGGCATGAACCACCATCATCAACACAATATTGCCTTGAAAGTTCTACAAAAGCTCTGGCGGCTAGGCTTGCATGTTCTGCCAACTCAGCCGCTGCTTGAGCAGCAGAGGTAGCATCCTTAAATTTCATGTTCCAATTCTGCATGCCAAATGAAGAATTACTATTACCATCTCCAGCAAATGATTGCCCATGTTCCAACCTTTCATCCTTGAAACCTAAGTGGCATGAACCACCACCATCAACACAATATTGCCTTGAAAGTTCTACAAAAGCTCTGGCGGCTAGGCTTGCATGTTCTGAAAACTCAGCCACTACTTGAGCAGTAGAGATAGCATCCTTAAATTTCATGTTCCAATTCTTCATGCCAACCGAAAAATTACCATTACCATCTCCATCAAATGATTGCCCATGTTCCAATCTTTCATCCTTGAAACCTAAGTGGCATGAACCACCATCATCAACACAATATTGCCTTGAAAGTTCTAAAAAAGCTCTGGCGGCTAGGCTTGAATGTTCTGCCAACTCAGCCGTTGCTTGAGCAGCAGAGGTAGCATCCTTAAATTTAATGTTCATATTATGTCTGCCAACAGAAAAATTACTATTACCATCTCCAGGAAATGATTGCCTATGTTCCAACCTTTCATCCTTGAAAACTAAGTGGCATGAACCACCATCATTAACACACTATTGCCTTGATAGTTCTACAAAAGCTCTGGCGGCTAGGCTTGCATGTTCTGCAAACTCAGCCGCTGCTTGAGCAGCAGAGGTAGCATCCTTAAATTTCATGATCCAATTCTGCATGCCAAATGAAGAATTACCATTACCATCTCCAGCAAATGATTTCCCATGTTCCAACCTTTCATCCTTGAAACCTAAATGGCATGAACCACCACCATCAACACAATATTGCCTTGAAAGTTCTACAAAAGCACTGGCGGCTAGGCTTGCATGTTCTGCAAACTTAGCCGCTGCTTGAGCAGCAGAGATAGCATCCTTAAATTTCATGTTCCAATTCTGCATGCCAACCAAAACATTACCATTACCATCTCCAGCAAATGATTGCCCATGTTCCAATCTTTCATCCTTGAAACCTAAGTGGCATGAACCACCATCATCAACACAATTTTGCCTTGAAAGTTCTACAAAAGCTTTGGCGGCTAGGCTTGCATGTTCTGCCAACTCAGCCGTTGCTTGAGCAGCAGAGGTAGCATCCTTAAATTTCATGTTCCAATTCGGCATGCCAAATGAAGAATTACCATTACCATCTCCAGCAAATGATTGCCCATGTTCCAATCTTTTATCCTTGAAACCTAAGTGGCATGAACCACCATCATCAACACAATATTGCCTTGAAAGTTCTACAAAAGCTCTGGCGGCTAGGCTTGCATGTTCTGCCAACTCAGCCGCTGCTTGAGCAGCAGAGGTAGCATCCTTAAATTTCATGTTCCAATTCTGCATGCCAAATGAAGAATTACCATTACCATCTCCAGCAAATGATTGCCCATGTTCCAACCTTTCATCCTTGAAACCTAAGTGGCATGAACCACCACCATCAACACAATATTGCCATGAAAGTTCTACAAAAGCTCTGGCGGCTAGGCTTGCATGTTCTGAAAACTCAGCCGCTACTTGAGCAGTAGAGATAGCATCCTTAAATTTCATGTTCCAATTCTTCATGCCAACCGAAAAATTACCATTACCATCTCCAGCAAATGATTGCCCATGTTCCAATCTTTCATCCTTGAAACCTAAGTGGCATGAACCACCATCATCAACACAATATTGCCTTGAAAGTTCTAAAAAAGCTCTGGCGGCTAGGCTTGAATGTTCTGCCAACTCAGCCGTTGCTTGAGCAGCAGAGGTAGCATCCTTAAATTTCATGTTCATATTCTGTCTGCCAACAGAAAAATTACTATTACCATCTCCAGGAAATGATTGCCTATGTTCCAACCTTTCATCCTTGAAAACTAAGTGGCATGAACCACCATCATTAACACACTATTGCCTTGATAGTTCTACAAATGCTCTGGCGGCTAGGCTTGCATGTTCTGCAAACTCAGCCACTGCTTGAGCAGCAGAGGTAGCATCCTTCAATTTCATGTTCCAATTCTGCCTGCCAACAGAAAAATTACCGTTACCATCTCCAGCAAATGATTGCCCATGTTCCAATCTTTCATCCTTGAAACCTAAGTGGCATGAACCACCACCATCAACACAATATTGCCTTGAAAGTTCTACAAAAGCTCTGGTGGCTAGGCTTGCATGTTCTGCCAACTCAACCGCTGCTTGAGCAGCAGAGGTAGCATCCTTAAATTTCATGTTCCAATTCTGCATGCCAAATGAAGAACTACCATTACCATCTCCAGCAAATGATAGCCCATGTTCCAACCTTTCATCCTTGAAACCTAAGTGGCATGAACCACCACCATCAACACAATATTGCCTTGAAAGTTCTACAAAAGCTCTGGCGGCTAGGTTTGCATGTTCTGCAAACTCAGCCGCTGCTTGAGCAGTAGAGATAGAATCCTTAAATTTCATGTTCCAATTCTTCATGCCAACCGAAAAATTACCATTACCATCTCCAGCAAATGATTGCCCATGTTCCAATCTTTCATCCTTGAAACCTAAGTGGCATGAACCACCATCATCAACACAATATTGCCTTGAAAGTTCTACAAAAGCTCTGGCGGCTAGGCTTGCATGTTCTGCCAACTCAGCCGTTGCTTGAGCAGCAGAGGTAGCATCCTTAAATTTCATGTTCCAATTCTGCATGCCAAAAGAAAAATTACCATTACCATCTCCAGCAAATGATTGCCCATGTTCCAATCTCTCATCCTTGAAACCTAAGTGGCATGAACCACCATCATCAACACAATATTGCCTTGAAAGTTCTACAAAAGCTCTTGCGGCTAGGCTTGCATGTTCTGCAAACTCAGCCGCTGCTTGAGCAGCAGAGGTGGCATCCTTAAATTTCATGTTCATATTATGTCTGCCAACAGAAAAATTACCATTACCATCTCCAGGAAATGATTGCCAATGTTCCAACCTTTCATCCTTGAAAACTAAGTGGCATGAAACACCATCATCAACACACTATTGCCTTGACAAGTCTACAAAAGCTCTGGCGGCTAGGCTTGCATGTTCTGCAAACTCAGCCACTGCTTGAGCAGCAGAGGTAGCATCCTTAAATTTCATGTTCCAATTCTGTCTCGCAACAGATAAATTACCGTTACCATCTCCAGCAAATGATTGCCCATGTTCCAATCTTTCATCCTTGAAACCTATGGGGCATGAACCACCATCATCAACACAATATTGCCTTGAAAGTTCTACAAAAGCTCTGGCGGCTAGGCTTGCATGTTCTGCCAACTCAGCCGTTGCTTGAGCAGCAGAGGTGGCATCGTTAAATTTCATGTTCCAATTCTGCATGCCAAATGAAGAATTACCATTACCATCTCCAGCAAATGATTGCCCATGTTCCAATCTTTCATCCTTGAAACCTAAGTGGCATGAACCACCATCATCAACACAATTTTGCCTTGAAAGTTCTACAAAAGCTCTGGCGGCTAGGCTTGCATGTTCTGCCAACTCAGCCGCTGCTTGAGCAGCAGAGGTAGCATCCTTAAATTTCATGTTCCAATTCTGCATGCCAAATGAAGAATTACTATTGCCATCTCCAGCAAATGATTGCCCATGTTCCAACCTTTCATCCTTGAAACCTAAGTGGCATGAACCACCACCATCAACACAATATTGCCATGAAAGTTCTACAAAAGCTCTGGCGGCTAGGCTTGCATGTTCTGAAAACTCAGCCGCTACTTGAGCAGTAGAGATAGCATCCTTAAATTTCATGTTCCAATTCTTCATGCCAACCGAAAAATTACCATTACCATCTCCAGCAAATGATTGCCCATGTTCCAATCTTTCATCCTTGAAACCTAAGTGGCATGAACCACCATCATCAACACAATATTGCCTTGAAAGTTCTAAAAAAGCTCTGGCGGCTAGGCTTGAATGTTCTGCCAACTCAGCCGTTGCTTGAGCAGCAGAGGTAGCATCCTTAAATTTCATGTTCATATTATGTCTGCCAACAGAAAAATTACTATTACCATCTCCAGGAAATGATTGCCTATGTTCCAACCTTTCATCCTTGAAAACTAAGTGGCATGAACCACCATCATTAACACACTATTGCCTTGATAGTTCTACAAAAGCTCTGGCGGCTAGGCTTGCATGTTCTGCAAACTCAGCCACTGCTTGAGCAGCAGAGGTAGCATCCTTAAATTTCATGTTCCAATTCTGCCTGCCAACAGAAAAATTACCGTTACCATCTCCAGCAAATGATTGCCCATGTTCCAATCTTTCATCCTTGAAACCTAAGTGGCATGAACCACCACCATCAACACAATATTGCCTTGAAAGTTCTACAAAAGCTCTGGTGGCTAGGCTTGCATGTTCTGCCAACTCAACCGCTGCTTGAGCAGCAGAGGTAGCATCCTTAAATTTCATGTTCCAATTCTGCATGCCAAATGAAGAACTACCATTACCATCTCCAGCAAATGATAGCCCATGTTCCAACCTTTCATCCTTGAAACCTAAGTGGCATGAACCACCACCATCAACACAATATTGCCTTGAAAGTTCTACAAAAGCTCTGGCGGCTAGGCTTGCATGTTCTGCAAACTCAGCCGCTGCTTGAGCAGTAGAGATAGCATCCTTAAATTTCATGTTCCAATTCTTCATGCCAACCGAAAAATTACCATTACCATCTCCAGCAAATGATTGCCCATGTTCCAATCTTTCATCCTTGAAACCTAAGTGGCATGAACCACCATCATCAACACAATATTGCCTTGAAAGTTCTACAAAAGCTCTGGCGGCTAGGCTTGCATGTTCTGCCAACTCAGCCGTTGCTTGAGCAGCAGAGGTAGCATCCTTAAATTTCATGTTCCAATTCTGCATGCCAAATGAAGAATTACCATTACCATCTCCAGCAAATGATTGCCCATGTTCCAATCTTTCATCCTTGAAACCTAAGTGGCATGAACCACCATCATCAACACAATATTGCCTTGAAAGTTCTACAAAAGCTCTGGCGGCTAGGCTTGCATGTTCTGCAAACTCAGCCACTGCTTGAGCAGCAGAGGTAGCATCCTTAAATTTCATGTTCCAATTCTGCCTGCCAAAAGAAAAATTACCGTTACCATCTCCAGCAAATGATTGCCCATGTTCCAATCTCTCATCCTTGAAACCTAAGTGGCATGAACCACCATCATCAACACAATATTGCCTTGAAAGTTCTACAAAAGCTCTTGCGGCTAGGCTTGCATGTTCTGCAAACTCAGCCGCTGCTTGAGCAGCAGAGGTGGCATCCTTAAATTTCATGTTCCAATTCTGCATGCCAAATGAAGAACTACCATTACCATCTCCAGCAAATGATAGCCCATGTTCCAACCTTTCATCCTTGAAACCTAAGTGGCATGAACCACCACCATCAACACAATATAGCCTTGAAAGTTCTACAAAAGCTCTGGCGGCTAGGCTTGCATGTTCTGCAAACTCAGCCGCTGCTTGAGCAGTAGAGATAGAATCCTTAAATTGCATGTTCCAATTCTTCATGCCAACCGAAAAATTACCATTACCATCTCCAGCAAATGATTGCCCATGTTCCAATCTTTCATCCTTGAAACCTAAGTGGCATGAACCACCATCATCAACACAATATTGCCTTGAAAGTTCTACAAAAGCTCTGGCGGCTAGGCTTGCATGTTCTGCCAACTCAGCCGTTGCTTGAGCAGCAGAGGTAGCATCCTTAAATTTCATGTTCCAATTCTGCATGCCAAATGAAGAATTACCATTACCATCTCCAGCAAATGATTGCCCATGTTCCAATCTTTCATCCTTGAAACCTAAGTGGCATGAACCACCATCATCAACACAATATTGCCTTGAAAGTTCTACAAAAGCTCTGGCGGCTAGGCTTGCATGTTCTGCAAACTCAGCCACTGCTTGAGCAGCAGAGGTAGCATCCTTAAATTTCATGTTCCAATTCTGCCTGCCAAAAGAAAAATTACCATTACCATCTCCAGCAAATGATTGCCCATGTTCCAATCTCTCATCCTTGAAACCTAAGTGGCATGAAGCACCATCATCAACACAATATTGCCTTGAAAGTTCTACAAAAGCTCTTGCGGCTAGGCTTGCATGTTCTGCAAACTCAGCCGCTGCTTGAGCAGCAGAGGTGGCATCCTTAAATTTCATGTTCATATTATGTCTGCCAACAGAAAAATTACCATTACCATCTCCAGGAAATGATTGCCAATGTTCCAACCTTTCATCCTTGAAAACTAAGTGGCATGAAACACCATCATCAACACACTATTGCCTTGATAAGTCTACAAAAGCTCTGGCGGCTAGGCTTGCATGTTCTGCAAACTCAGCCACTGCTTGAGCAGCAGAGGTAGCATCCTTAAATTTCATGTTCCAATTCTGCCTCGCAACAGATAAATTACCGTTACCATCTCCAGCAAATGATTGCCCATGTTCCAATCTTTCATCCTTGAAACCTATGGGGCATGAACCACCATCATCAACACAATATTGCCTTGAAAGTTCAACAAAAGCTCTGGCGGCTAGGCTTGCATGTTCTGCAAATTCAGCCGCTGCTTGAGCAGCAGAGATAACATCCTTAAATTTCATGTTCGAATTCTGCTTGCCAACCGAAAAATTACCATTACCATCTCCAGCAAATGATTGCCCATGTTCTAATCTTTCATCCTTGAAACCTAAGTGGCATGAACCACCATCATCAACACAATATTGCCTTGAAAGTTCTACAAAAGCTCTGGCTGCTAGGCTTGCATGTTCTGCAAACTCAGCCACTGCTTGAGCAGCAGAGGTAGCATCCTTAAATTTCATGTTCCAATTCTGCCTGCCAACAGAAAAATTACCATTACCATCTCCAGCAAATGATTGCCCATGTTCCAATCTTTCATCCTTGAAACCTAAGTGGCATGAACCACCATCATCAATACAATATTGCCTTGAAAGTTCTACAAAAGCTCTGGCGGCTAGGCTTGCATGTTCTGCAAACTCAGCCACTGCTTTAGCAGCAGAGGTAGCATCCTTAAATTTCATGTTCCAATTCTGCATGCCAAATGAAGAATTACCGTTACCATCTCCAGCAAATGATTGCCCATGTTCCAATCTCTCATCCTTGAAACCTAAGTGGCATGAACCACCATCATCAACACAATATTGCCTTGAAAGTTCTACAAAAGCTCTTGCGGCTAGGCTTGCATGTTCTGCAAACTCAGCCGCTGCTTGAGCAGCAGAGGTGGCATCCTTAAATTTCATGTTCCAATTCTGCATGCCAAATGAAGAACTACCATTACCATCTCCAGCAAATGATAGCCCATGTTCCAACCTTTCATCCTTGAAACCTAAGTGGCATGAACCACCACCATCAACACAATATAGCCTTGAAAGTTCTACAAAAGCTCTGGCGGCTAGGCTTGCATGTTCTGCAAACTCAGCCGCTGCTTGAGCAGTAGAGATAGAATCCTTAAATTGCATGTTCCAATTCTTCATGCCAACCGAAAAATTACCATTACCATCTCCAGCAAATGATTGCCCATGTTCCAATCTTTCATCCTTGAAACCTAAGTGGCATGAACCACCATCATCAACACAATATTGCCTTGAAAGTTCTACAAAAGCTCTGGCGGCTAGGCTTGCATGTTCTGCCAACTCAGCCGTTGCTTGAGCAGCAGAGGTAGCATCCTTAAATTTCATGTTCCAATTCTGCATGCCAAATGAAGAATTACCATTACCATCTCCAGCAAATGATTGCCCATGTTCCAATCTTTCATCCTTGAAACCTAAGTGGCATGAACCACCATCATCAACACAATTTTGCCTTGAAAGTTCTACAAAAGCTCTGGCGGCTAGGCTTGCATGTTCTGCAAACTCAGCCACTGCTTGAGCAGCAGAGGTAGCATCCTTAAATTTCATGTTCCAATTCTGCCTGCCAAAAGAAAAATTACCATTACCATCTCCAGCAAATGATTGCCCATGTTCCAATCTCTCATCCTTGAAACCTAAGTGGCATGAAGCACCATCATCAACACAATATTGCCTTGAAAGTTCTACAAAAGCTCTTGCGGCTAGGCTTGCATGTTCTGCAAACTCAGCCGCTGCTTGAGCAGCAGAGGTGGCATCCTTAAATTTCATGTTCATATTATGTCTGCCAACAGAAAAATTACCATTACCATCTCCAGGAAATGATTGCCAATGTTCCAACCTTTCATCCTTGAAAACTAAGTGGCATGAAACACCATCATCAACACACTATTGCCTTGATAAGTCTACAAAAGCTCTGGCGGCTAGGCTTGCATGTTCTGCAAACTCAGCCACTGCTTGAGCAGCAGAGGTAGCATCCTTAAATTTCATGTTCCAATTCTGCCTCGCAACAGATAAATTACCGTTACCATCTCCAGCAAATGATTGCCCATGTTCCAATCTTTCATCCTTGAAACCTATGGGGCATGAACCACCATCATCAACACAATATTGCCTTGAAAGTTCAACAAAAGCTCTGGCGGCTAGGCTTGCATGTTCTGCAAATTCAGCCGCTGCTTGAGCAGCAGAGATAACATCCTTAAATTTCATGTTCGAATTCTGCTTGCCAACCGAAAAATTACCATTACCATCTCCAGCAAATGATTGCCCATGTTCTAATCTTTCATCCTTGAAACCTAAGTGGCATGAACCACCATCATCAACACAATATTGCCTTGAAAGTTCTACAAAAGCTCTGGCTGCTAGGCTTGCATGTTCTGCAAACTCAGCCACTGCTTGAGCAGCAGAGGTAGCATCCTTAAATTTCATGTTCCAATTCTGCCTGCCAACAGAAAAATTACCATTACCATCTCCAGCAAATGATTGCCCATGTTCCAATCTTTCATCCTTGAAACCTAAGTGGCATGAACCACCATCATCAATACAATATTGCCTTGAAAGTTCTACAAAAGCTCTGGCGGCTAGGCTTGCATGTTCTTCCAACTCAGCCGCTGCTTGAGCAGCAGAGGTAGCATCCTTAAATTTCATGTTCCAATTCTGCATGCCAAATGAAGAATTACCATTACCATCTCCAGCAAATGATTGCCCATGTTCCAACCTTTCATCCTTGAAACCTAAATGGCATGAACCACCACCATCAACACAATATTGCCTTGAAAGTTCTACAAAAGCACTGGCGGCTAGGCTTGCATGTTCTGCAAACTTAGCCGCTGCTTGAGCAGCAGAGATAGCATCCTTAAATTTCATGTTCCAATTCTGCATGCCAACCGAAAAATTACCATTACCATCTCCAGCAAATGATTGCCCATGTTCCAATCTTTCATCCTTGAAACCTAAGTGGCATGAACCACCATCATCAACACAATTTTGCCTTGAAAGTTCTACAAAAGCTCTGGCGGCTAGGCTTGCATGTTCTGCCAACTCAGCCGTTGCTTGAGCAGCAGAGGTAGCATCCTTAAATTTCATGTTCCAATTCTGCATGCCAAATGAAGAATTACCATTACCATCTCCAGCAAATGATTGCCCATGTTCCAATCTTTCATCCTTGAAACCTAAGTGGCATGAACCACCATCATCAACACAATATTGCCTTGAAAGTTCTACAAAAGCTCTGGCGGCTAGGCTTGCATGTTCTGCCAACTCAGCCGTTGCTTGAGCAGCAGAGGTAGCATCGTTAAATTTCATGTTCCAATTCTGCATGCCAAATGAAGAATTACCATTACCATCTCCAGCAAATGATTGCCCATGTTCCAATCTTTCATCCTTGAAACCTAAGTGGCATGAACCACCATCATCAACACAATTTTGCCTTGAAAGTTCTACAAAAGCTCTGGCGGCTAGGCTTGCATGTTCTGCCAACTCAGCCGTTGCTTGAGCAGCAGAGGTAGCATCCTTAAATTTCATGTTCCAATTCTGCATGCCAAATGAAGAATTACCATTACCATCTCCAGCAAATGATTGCCCATGTTCCAATCTTTCATCCTTGAAACCTAAGTGGCATGAACCACCATCATCAACACAATATTGCCTTGAAAGTTCTACAAAAGCTCTGGCTGCTAGGCTTGCATGTCCTGCAAACTCAGCCACTGCTTGAGCAGCAGAGGTAGCATCCTTAAATTTCATGTTCCAATTCTGCCTGCCAAAAGAAAAATTACCATTACCATCTTCAGCAAATGATTGCCCATGTTCCAATCTCTCATCCTTGAAACCTAAGTGGCATGAACCACCATCATCAACACAATATTGCCTTGAAAGTTCTACAAAAGCTCTGGCGGCTAGGCTTGCATGTTCTGCAAACTCAGCCGCTGATTGAGCAGTAGAGGTGGCATCCTTAAATTTCATGTTCATATTATGTCTGCCAACAGAAAAATTACCATTACCATCTCCAGGAAATGATTGCCCATGTTCCAACCTTTCATCCTTGAAAACTAAGTGGCATGAACCACCATCATCAACACAATATTGCCTTGATAAGTCTACAAAAGCTCTGGCGGCTAGGCTTGCATGTTCTGCAAACTCAGCCACTGCTTTAGCAGTAGAGGTAGCATCCTTAAATTTCATGTTCCAATTCTGCCTCCCAACAGATAAATTACCGTTACCATCTCCAGCAAATGATTGCCCATATTCCAATCTTTCATCCTTGAAACCTATGGGGCATGAACCACCATCATCAACACAATATTGCCTTGAAAGTTCTCCAAAAGCTCTGGCGGCTAGGCTTGCATGTTCTGCAAACTCAGCCGCTGCTTGAGCAGCAGAGATAGCATCCTTAAATTTCATGTTCCAATTCTGCATGCCAACCGAAAAATTACCATTACCATCTCCAGCAAATGATTGCCCATGTTCTAATCTTTCATCCTTGAAACCTAAGTGGCATGAACCACCATCATCAACACAATATTGCCTTGAAAGTTCTACAAAAGCTCTGGCGGCTAGGCTTGCATGTTCTGCAAACTCAGCCGCTGCTTGAGCAACAGAGGTAGCATCCTTAAATTTCATGTTCCAATTCTGCCTGCCAACAGAAAAATTACCATTACCATCTCCAGCAAATTATTGCCCATGTTCCAATCTTTCATCCTTGAAACCTAAGTGGCATGAACCACCATCATCAATACAATATTGCCTTGAAAGTTCTACAAAAGCTCTGGCGGCTAGGCTTGCATGTTCTGCCAACTTAGCCGCTGCTTGAGCAGCAGAGGTAGCATCCTTAAATTTCATGTTCCAATTCTGCATGCCAAATGAAGAATTACCATTACCATCTCCAGGAAATGATTGCCCATGTTCCAATCTTTCATTCTTGAAACCTAAGTGGCATGAACCACCACCATCAACACAATATTGCCTTGAAAGTTCTACAAAAGCTCTGGCGGCTAGGCTTGCATGTTTTGCAAACTCAGCCACTGCTTGAGCAGCAGAGGTAGCATCCTTAAATTTCATGTTCCAATTCTGCCTGCCAACAGAAAAATTACCATTACCATCTCCAGCAAATGATTGCCCATGTTCCAATCTTTCATCCTTGAAACCTAAGTGGCATGAACCACCATCATCAACACAATATTGCCTTGAAAGTTCTACAAAAGCTCTTGCGGCTAGGCTTGCATGTTCTGCAAACTCAGCCGCTGCTTGAGCAGCAGAGGTGGCATCCTTAAATTTCATGTTCATATTATGTCTGCCAACAGAAAAATTACCATTACCATCTCCAGGAAATGATTGCCAATGTTCCAACCTTTCATCCTTGAAAACTAAGTGGCATGAAACACCATCATCAACACACTATTACCTTGATAAGTCTACAAAAGCTCTGGCGGCTAGGCTTGCATGTTCTGCAAACTCAGCCACTGCTTGAGCAGCAGAGGTAGCATCCTTCAATTTCATGTTCCAATTCTGCCTCGCAACAGATAAATTACCGTTACCATCTCCAGCAAATGATTGCCCATGTTCCAATCTTTCATACTTGAAACCTAAGTGGCATGAACCACCATCATCAACACAATATTGCCTTGAAAGTTCTACCAAAGCTCTGGCGGCTAGGCTTGCATGTTTTGCAAACTCAGCCACTGCTTGAGTAGCAGAGGTAGCATCCTTAAATTTCATGTTCCAATTCTGCCTGCCAACAGAAAAATTACCATTACCATCTTCCGCAAATGATTGCCCATGTTCCAATCTTTCATCCTTGAAACCTAAGTGGCATGAACCACCATCATCAACACAATATTGCCTTGAAAGTTCTACAAAAGCTCTGGCGGCTAGGCTTGCATGTTTTGCAAACTTTGCCGCTGTTTGAGCAGCAGAGGTAGCATCCTTAAATTTCATGTTCCAATTCTGCATGCCAATCAAAAAATTACCATTACCATCTCCAGCAAATGATTGCCCATGTTCCAATCTTTCATCCTTGAAACCTAAGTGGCATGAACCACCATCATCAACACAATATTGCCTTGAAAGTTCTACAAAAGCTCTGGCGGCTAGGCTTGCATGTTCTGCAAACTCAGCCACTGCTTGAGCAGCAGAGGTAGCATCCTTAAATTTCATGTTCCAATTCTGCCTGCCAACAGAAAAATTACCATTACCATCTCCAGCAAATGATTGCCCATGTTCCAATCTTTCATCCTTGAAACCTAAGTGGCATGAACCACCATCATCAACACAATATTGCCTTGAAAGTTCTACCAAAGCTCTGGCGGCTAGGCTTGCATGTTTTGCAAACTCAGCCACTGCTTGAGTAGCAGAGGTAGCATCCTTAAATTTCATGTTCCAATTCTGCCTGCCAACAGAAAAATTACCATTACCATCTTCCGCAAATGATTGCCCATGTTCCAATCTTTCATCCTTGAAACCTAAGTGGCATGAACCACCATCATCAACACAATATTGCCTTGAAAGTTCTACAAAAGCTCTGGCGGCTAGGCTTGCATGTTCTGCCAACTCAGCCGCTGATTGAGCAGCAGAGGTAGCATCCTTAAATTTCATGTTCCAATTCTGCCTGCCAACAGAAAAATTACCATTACCATCTCCAGCAAATGATTGCCCATGTTCCAATCTTTCATCCTTGAAACCTAAGTGGCATGAACCACCATCATCAATACAATATTGCCTTGAAAGTTCTACAAAAGCTCTGGCGGCTAGGCTTGCATGTTCTTCCAACTCAGCCGCTGCTTGAGCAGCAGAGGTAGCATCCTTAAATTTCATGTTCCAATTCTGCATGCCAAATGAAGAATTACCATTACCATCTCCAGCAAATGGTTGCCCATGTTCCAACCTTTCATCCTTGAAACCTAAATGGCATGAACCACCACCATCAACACAATATTGCCTTGAAAGTTCTACAAAAGCACTGGCGGCTAGGCTTGCATGTTCTGCAAACTGAACCGCTGCTTGAGCAGCAGAGATAGCATCCTTAAATTTCATGTTCCAATTCTGCATGCCAACCGAAAAATTACCATTACCATCTCCAGCAAATGATTGCCCATGTTCCAATCTTTCATCCTTGAAACCTAAGTGGCATGAACCACCATGATCAACACAATTTTGCCTTGAAAGTTCTACAAAAGCTCTGGCGGCTAGGCTTGCATGTTCTGCCAACTCAGCCGTTGCTTGAGCAGCAGAGGTAGCATCCTTAAATTTCATGTTCCAATTCTGCATGCCAACCGAAAAATTACCATTACCATCTCCAGCAAATGATTGCCCATGTTCTAATCTTTCATCCTTGAAACCTAAGTGGCATGAACAACCATCATCAACACAATATTGCCGTGAAAGTTGTACAAAAGCTCTGGCTGCTAGGCTTGTATGTTCTGCAAACTCAGCCACTGCTTGAGCAGCAGAGGTAGCATCCTTAAATTTCATGTTCCAATTCTGCATTCCAACAGAAAAATTACCATTACCATCTCCAGCAAATGATTGCCCATGTTCCAATCTTTCATCCTTGAAACCTAAGTGGCATGAACCACCATCATCAATACAATATTGCCTTGAAAGTTCTACAAAAGCTCTGGCGGCTAGGCTTGCATGTTTTGCAAACTTTGCCGCTGTTTGAGCAGCAGAGGTAGCATCCTTAAATTTCATGTTCCAATTCTGCATGCCAATCAAAAAATTACCATTACCATCTCCAGCAAATGATTGCCCATGTTCCAATCTTTCATCCTTGAAACCTAAGTGGCATGAACCACCATCATCAACACAATATTGCCTTGAAAGTTCTACAAAAGCTCTGGCTTGCATGTTTTGCAAACTCAGCCACTGCTTGAGCAGCAGAGGTAGCATCCTTAAATTTCATGTTCCAATTCTGCATGCCAAATGAAGAATTACCATTACCATCTCCAGCAAATGATTGCCCATGTTCTAATCTTTCATCCTTGAAACCTAAGTGGCATGAACCACCATCATCAACACAATATTGCCTTGAAAGTTCTACAAAAGCTCTGGCGGCTAGGCTTGCATGTTCTGCAAACTTAGCCGCTGCTTGAGCAGCAGAGATAGCATCCTTAAATTTCATGTTCCAATTCTGCATGCCAACCGAAAAATTACCATTACCATCTCCAGCAAATGATTGCCCATGTTCCAATCTTTCATCCTTGAAACCTAAGTGGCATGAACCACCATCATCAACACAATATTGCCTTGAAAGTTCTACAAAAGCTCTGGCGGCTAGGCTTGCATGTTCTTCCAACTCAGCCGCTGCTTGAGCAGCAGAGGTAGCATCCTTAAATTTCATGTTCCAATTCTGCATGCCAAATGAAGAATTACCATTACCATCTCCAGCAAATGATTGCCCATGTTCTAATCTTTCATCCTTGAAACCTAAGTGGCATGAACCACCATCATCAACACAATATTGCCTTGAAAGTTCTACAAAAGCTCTGGCGGCTAGGCTTGCATGTTCTGCAAACTGAGCCGCTGCTTGACCAGCAGAGATAACATCCTTAAATTTCATGTTCCAATTCTGCATGCCAACCAAAAAATTACCATTACCATCTCCAGCAAAAGATTGCCCATGTTCCAACCTTTCATTCTTGAAACCTAAGTGGCATGAACCACCACCATCAACACAATATTGCCTTGAAAGTTCTACAAAAGCTCTGGCGGCTAGGCTTGCATGTTTTGCAAACTTTGCCGCTGTTTGAGCAGCAGAGGTAGCATCCTTAAATTTCATGTTCCAATTCTGCATGCCAATCAAAAAATTACCATTACCATCTCCAGCAAATGATTGCCCATGTTCCAATCTTTCATCCTTGAAACCTAAGTGGCATGAACCACCATCATCAACACAATATTGCCTTGAAAGTTCTACAAAAGCTCTGGCGGCTAGGCTTGCATGTTCTGCCAACTCAGCCGCTGCTTGAGCAGCAGAGGTAGCATCCTTAAATTTCATGTTCCAATTCTGCATGCCAAATGAAGAATTACCATTACCATCTCCAGCAAATGATTGCCCATGTTCCAATCTTTCATACTTGAAAGCTAAGTGGCATGAACCACCATCATCAACACAATATTGCCTTGAAAGTTCTACCAAAGCTCTGGCGGCTAGGCTTGCATGTTTTGCAAACTCAGCCACTGCTTGAGTAGCAGAGGTAGCATCCTTAAATTTCATGTTCCAATTCTGCCTGCCAACAGAAAAATTACCATTACCATCTTCCGCAAATGATTGCCCATGTTCCAATCTTTCATCCTTGAAACCTAAGTGGCATGAACCACCATCATCAACACAATATTGCCTTGAAAGTTCTACAAAAGCTCTGGCGGCTAGGCTTGCATGTTCTGCCAACTCAGCCGCTGATTGAGCAGCAGAGGTAGCATCCTTAAATTTCATGTTCCAATTCTGCATGCCAAATAAAGAATTACCATTACCATCTCCAGCAAATGATTGCCCATGTTCCAATCTTTCATCCTTGAAACCTAAGTGGCATGAACCACCATCATCAACACAATATTGCCTTGAAAGTTCTACCAAAGCTCTGGCGGCTAGGCTTGCATGTTTTGCAAACTCAGCCACTGCTTGAGCAGCAGAGGTAGCATCCTTAAATTTCATGTTCCAATTCTGCCTGCCAACAGAAAAATTACCATTACCATCTTCCGCAAATGATTGCCCATGTTCCAATCTCTCATCCTTGAAACCTAAGTGGCATGAACCACCATCATCAACACAATATTGCCTTGAAAGTTCTACAAAAGCTCTGGCGGCTAGGCTTGCATGTTCTGCAAACTCAGCCGCTGATTGAGCAGTAGAGGTGGCATCCTTAAATTTCATGTTCATATTATGTCTGCCAACAGAAAAATTACCATTACCATCTCCAGGAAATGATTGCCCATGTTCCAACCTTTCATCCTTGAAAACTAAGTGGCATGAACCACCATCATCAACACACTGTTGCCTTGATAAGTCTACAAAAGCTCTGGCGGCTAGGCTTGCATGTTCTGCAAACTCAGCCACTGCTTTAGCAGCAGAGGTAGCATCCTTAAATTTCATGTTCCAATTCTGCCTCCCAACAGATAAACTACCGTTACCATCTCCAGCAAATGATTGCCCATGTTCTAATCTTTCATCCTTGAAACCTATGGGGCATGAACCACCATCATCAACACAATATTGCCTTGAAAGTTCTCCAAAAGCTCTGGCGGCTAGGCTTGCATGTTCTGCAAACTCAGCCGCTGCTTGAGCAGCAGAGATAGCATCCTTAAATTTCATGTTCCAATTCTGCATGCCAACCGAAAAATTACCATTACCATCTCCAGCAAATGATTGCCCATGTTCTAATCTTTCATCCTTGAAACCTAAGTGGCATGAACCACCATCATCAACACAATATTGCCTTGAAAGTTCTCCAAAAGCTCTGGCGGCTAGGCTTGCATGTTCTGCAAACTCAGCCGCTGCTTGAGCAGCAGAGATAGCATCCTTAAATTTCATGTTCCAATTCTGCATGCCAACCGAAAAATTACCATTACCATCTCCAGCAAATGATTGCCCATGTTCCAATCTTTCATCCTTGAAACCTAAGTGGCATGAACCACCATCATCAACACAATATTGCCTTGAAAGTTCTACAAAAGCTCTGGCGGCTAGGCTTGCATGTTCTGCAAACTCAGCCGCTGCTTGAGCAGCAGAGGTAGCATCCTTAAATTTCATGTTCCAATTCTGCCTGCCAACAGAAAAATTACCATTACCATCTCCAGCAAATGATTGCCCATGTTCCAATCTTTCATCCTTGAAACCTAAGTGGCATGAACCACCATCATCAATACAATATTGCCTTGAAAGTTCTACAAAAGCTCTGGCGGCTAGGCTTGCATGTTCTTCCAACTCAGCCGCTGCTTGAGCAGCAGAGGTAGCATCCTTAAATTTCATGTTCCAATTCTGCATGCCAAATGAAGAATTACCATTACCATCTCCAGCAAATGATTGCCCATGTTCCAACCTTTCATCCTTGAAACCTAAATGGCATGAACCACCACCATCAACACAATATTGCCTTGAAAGTTCTACAAAAGCACTGGCGGCTAGGCTTGCATGTTCTGCAAACTGAACCGCTGCTTGAGCAGCAGAGATAGCATCCTTAAATTTCATGTTCCAATTCTGCATGCCAACCGAAAAATTACCATTACCATCTCCAGCAAATGATTGCCCATGTTCCAATCTTTCATCCTTGAAACCTAAGTGGCATGAACCACCATCATCAACACAATTTTGCCTTGAAAGTTCTACAAAAGCTATGGCGGCTAGGCTTGCATGTTCTGCCAACTCAGCCGTTGCTTGAGCAGCAGAGGTAGCATCCTTAAATTTCATGTTCCAATTCTGCATGCCAACCGAAAAATTACCATTACCATCTCCAGCAAATGATTGCCCATGTTCTAATCTTTCATCCTTGAAACCTAAGTGGCATGAACAACCATCATCAACACAATATTGCCGTGAAAGTTGTACAAAAGCTCTGGCTGCTAGGCTTGCATGTTCTGCAAACTCAGCCACTGCTTGAGCAGCAGAGGTAGCATCCTTAAATTTCATGTTCCAATTCTGCATTCCAACAGAAAAATTACCATTACCATCTCCAGCAAATGATTGCCCATGTTCCAATCTTTCATCCTTGAAACCTAAGTGGCATGAACCACCATCATCAATACAATATTGCCTTGAAAGTTCTACAAAAGCTCTGGCGGCTAGGCTTGCATGTTTTGCAAACTTTGCCGCTGTTTGAGCAGCAGAGGTAGCATCCTTAAATTTCATGTTCCAATTCTGCATGCCAATCAAAAAATTACCATTACCATCTCCAGCAAATGATTGCCCATGTTCCAATCTTTCATCCTTGAAACCTAAGTGGCATGAACCACCATCATCAACACAATATTGCCTTGAAAGTTCTACAAAAGCTCTGGCGGCTAGGCTTGCATGTTCTGCCAACTCAGCCGCTACTTGAGCAGCAGAGGTAGCATCCTTAAATTTCATGTTCCAATTCTGCATGCCAAATGAAGAATTACCATTACCATCTCCAGCAAAAGATTGCCCATGTTCCAACCTTTCATTCTTGAAACCTAAGTGGCATGAACCACCATCCTCAACACAATATTGCCTTGAAAGTTCTACCAAAGCTCTGGCGGCTAGGCTTGCATGTTTTGCAAACTCAGCCACTGCTTGAGCAGCAGAGGTAGCATCCTTAAATTTCATGTTCCAATTCTGCCTGCCAACAGAACAATTACCATTACCATCTCCAGCAAATGATTGCCCATGTCCCAATCTTTCATCCTTGAAATCTAAGTGGCATGAACCACAATCATCAACACAATATTGCCTTGAAAGTTCT
The DNA here is from genome assembly GCF_000390325.3 of Nicotiana tomentosiformis. Taxonomy (NCBI): domain Eukaryota; kingdom Viridiplantae; phylum Streptophyta; class Magnoliopsida; order Solanales; family Solanaceae; genus Nicotiana; species Nicotiana tomentosiformis. The sequence goes on from NW_027174647.1 coordinate 207,161, forward strand.
ACAAAAGCTCTGGCGTCTAGGATTGCATGTTCTGCAAACTCAGCCGCTGCTTGAGCAGCAGAGGTGGCATCCTTAAATTTTATGTTCCAATTCTGCATGCCAAATAAAGAATTACCGTTACCATCTCCAGCAAATGATTGCCCATGTTCCAATCTTTCATCCTTGAAACCTAAGTGGCATGAACCACCATCATCAACAAAATATTGCCTTGAAAGTTCTACCAAAGCTCTGGCGGCTAGGCTTGCATGTTCTGCAAATTCAGCCACTGCTTGAGCAGCTGAGGTAGCATCCTTAAATATCATGTTCCAATTCAGCCTGCCAACCGAAAAAATACCGTTACCATCTCCAGCAAATGATTGCCCATGTTCCAATCTTTTATCCTTGAAACCTAAGTAGCATGAACCACCATCATCAACACAATATTGCCTTGAAAGTTCTACAACAGCTCTGGCGGCTAGGCTTGCATGTTTTGCAAACTCAGCCACTGCTTGAGCAGCAGAGGTAGCATCCTTAAATTTCATGTTCCAATTTTGCCTGCCTACAGAAAAATTACCATTACCAGCAAATGATTGCCCATGTTCCAATCTTTCATCCTTGAAACCTAAGTGGCATGAACCACCATCATCAACACAATATTGCCTTGAAAGTTCTACAAAAGCTCTGGGGGCTAGGCTTGCATGTTCTGCAAACTCAGCCGCTGCTTGAGCAGCAGAAGTAGCTTCCTAAATTTCATGTTCCAATTTTGCCTGCCTACAGAAAAATTACCATTACCAGCAAATGATTGCCCATGTTCCAATCTTTCATCCTTGAAACCTAAGTGGCATGAACCACCATCATCAACACAATATTGCCTTGAAAGTTCTACAAAAGCTCTGGCAGCTAGGCTTGCATGTTCTGTAAACTCAGCCACTGCTTGAGCAGCAGAGGTAGCATCCTTAAATTTCATGCTCCAATTCTGCCTGCCAACAGAAAAATTACCATTACCATCTCCAGCAAATGATTGCCCATGTTCCAATCTTTCATCCTTGAAACCTAAGTGGCATGAACCACCATCATCAACACAATATTGCCTTGAAAGTTCTACAAAAGCTCTGGCGGCTAGGCTTGCATGTTCTGCAAACTCAGCCGCTGCTTGAACAGCAGAGATAGCATCCTTAAATTTCATGTTCCAATTCTGCATGTCAACCAAATAATTACCATTACCATCTCCAGCAAATGATTGCCCATGTTCCAATCTTTCATCCTTGAAACCTAAGTGGCATGAACCACTATCATCAACATAATATTGCCTTGAAAGTTCTACAACAGCTCTAGCAGCTTGGCTTGGATGTTCTGCAAACTCAGCCGTTGCTTGAGCAGCAGAGGTAGCATCCTTAAATTTCATGTTCCAATTCTGCCTGCTAATAAAAACTTACCATTACCATCTCAAGGAAATGATTGCCCATGTTCCAACCTTTCATCCTTGAAACCTAAGTGGCAAGAACCTCCATCATCAACACAATATTGGCTTGAAAGTTCTACAACAGCTCTGGTAGCTTGGCTTGGATGTTCTGCAAACTCAGCCGTTGCTTGCGCAGTAGAGGTAGCATCCTTAAATTTCATGTTCCAATTCTACCTGCCAATAGAAAATTTACCATCTCAGAGAAAATGATTGCACATGTTCCAATATTTTATCCTTGAAACCTAAGTGGCATGAACCACCATCATTAACACAATATTGTCTCGAAAGTTCTACAAAAGCTCTGGCGGCTAGGCTTGCATTTTCTGCCAACTCAGCCGCTGCTTGAGCAGCAGAGGTAGCATCCTTAAATTTCATGTTCCAATTCTGCATGCCAAATGAAGAATTACCATTACGATCTCCAGGAAATGATTGCCCATGTTCCAACCTTTCATCCTTGAAACCTAAGTGGCATGAACCACCACCATCAACACAATATTGCCTTGAAAGTTCTACAAAAGCTCTGGCGGCTAGGCTTGCATGTTCTGCAAACTCAGCCGCTGCTTGAGCAGCAGAGGTAGCATCCTTAAATTTAATGTTCCAATTCTTCATGCCAATCAAAAAATTACCATTACCATCTCCAGCAAATGATTGCCCATGTTCCAATCTTTCATCCTTGAAACCTAAGTGGCATGAACCACCATCATCAACACAATATTGCCTTGAAAGTTCTACAAAAGCTCTGGCGGCTAGGCTTGCATGTTCTGCCAACTCAGCCGCTGCTTGAGAAGCAGAGGTAGAATCCTTAAATTTCATGTTCCAATTCTGCATGCCAAATAAAGAATTACCATTACCATCTCCAGCAAATGATTGCCCATGTTCCAATCTTTCATACTTGAAACCTAAGTGGCATGAACCACCATCCTCAACACAATATTGCCTTGAAAGTTCTACCAAAGCTCTGGCGGCTAGGCTTGCATGTTTTGCAAACTCAGCCACTGCTTGAGCAGCAGAGGTAGCATCCTTAAATTTCATGTTCCAATTCTGCCTGCCAACAGAACAATTACCATTACCATCTCCAGCAAATGATTGCCCATGTCCCAATCTTTCATCCTTGAAATCTAAGTGGCATGAACCACAATCATCAACACAATATTGCCTTGAAAGTTCTACAAAAGCTCTGGCGTCTAGGATTGCATGTTCTGCAAACTCAGCCGCTGCTTGAGCAGCAGAGGTGGCATCCTTAAATTTTATGTTCCAATTCTGCATGCCAAATAAAGAATTACCGTTACCATCTCCAGCAAATGATTGCCCATGTTCCAATCTTTCATCCTTGAAACCTAAGTGGCATGAACCACCATCATCAACAAAATATTGCCTTGAAAGTTCTACCAAAGCTCTGGCGGCTAGGCTTGCATGTTCTGCAAATTCAGCCACTGCTTGAGCAGCTGAGGTAGCATCCTTAAATATCATGTTCCAATTCAGCCTGCCAACCGAAAAAATACCGTTACCATCTCCAGCAAATGATTGCCCATGTTCCAATCTTTTATCCTTCAAACCTAAGTAGCATGAACCACCATCATCAACACAATATTGCCTTGAAAGTTCTACAACAGCTCTGGCGGCTAGGCTTGCATGTTTTGCAAACTCAGCCACTGCTTGAGCAGCAGAGGTAGCATCCTTAAATTTCATGTTCCAATTTTGCCTGCCTACAGAAAAATTACCATTACCAGCAAATGATTGCCCATGTTCCAATCTTTCATCCTTGAAACCTAAGTGGCATGAACCACCATCATCAACACAATATTGCCTTGAAAGTTCTACAAAAGCTCTGGGGGCTAGGCTTGCATGTTCTGCAAACTCAGCCGCTGCTTGAGCAGCAGAAGTAGCTTCCTAAATTTCATGTTCCAATTTTGCCTGCCTACAGAAAAATTACCATTACCAGCAAATGATTGCCCATGTTCCAATCTTTCATCCTTGAAACCTAAGTGGCATGAACCACCATCATCAACACAATATTGCCTTGAAAGTTCTACAAAAGCTCTGGCAGCTAGGCTTGCATGTTCTGTAAACTCAGCCACTGCTTGAGCAGCAGAGGTAGCATCCTTAAATTTCATGCTCCAATTCTGCCTGCCAACAGAAAAATTACCATTACCATCTCCAGCAAATGATTGCCCATGTTCCAATCTTTCATCCTTGAAACCTAAGTGGCATGAACCACCATCATCAACACAATATTGCCTTGAAAGTTCTACAAAAACTCTGGCGGCTAGGCTTGCATGTTCTGCAAACTCAGCCGCTGCTTGAACAGCAGAGATAGCATCCTTAAATTTCATGTTCCAATTCTGCATGTCAACCAAATAATTACCATTACCATCTCCAGCAAATGATTGCCCATGTTCCAATCTTTCATCCTTGAAACCTAAGTGGCATGAACCACTATCATCAACATAATATTGCCTTGAAAGTTCTACAACAGCTCTAGCAGCTTGGCTTGGATGTTCTGCAAACTCAGCCGTTGCTTGAGCAGCAGAGGTAGCATCCTTAAATTTCATGTTCCAATTCTGCCTGCCAATAGAAAACTTACCATTACCATCTCAAGGAAATGATTGCCCATGTTCCAACCTTTCATCCTTGAAACCTAAGTGGCAAGAACCTCCATCATCAACACAATATTGGCTTGAAAGTTCTACAACAGCTCTGGTAGCTTGGCTTGGATGTTCTGCAAACTCAGCCGTTGCTTGCGCAGTAGAGGTAGCATCCTTAAATTTCATGTTCCAATTCTACCTGCCAATAGAAAATTTACCATCTCAGAGAAAATGATTGCACATGTTCCAACATTTTATCCTTGAAACCTAAGTGGCATGAACCACCATCATTAACACAATATTGTCTCGAAAGTTCTACAAAAGCTCTGGCGGCTAGGCTTGCATTTTCTGCCAACTCAGCCGCTGCTTGAGCAGCAGAGGTAGCATCCTTAAATTTCATGTTCCAATTCTGCATGCCAAATGAAGAATTACCATTACGATCTCCAGGAAATGATTGCCCATGTTCCAACCTTTCATCCTTGAAACCTAAGTGGCATGAACCACCACCATCAACACAATATTGCCTTGAAAGTTCTACAAAAGCTCTGGCGGCTAGGCTTGCATGTTCTGCAAACTCAGCCGATGCTTGAGCAGCAGAGGTAACATCCTTAAATTTCATGTTCATATTATGTCTGCCAATAGAAAAATTACCATTACCATCTCCAGAAAATGATTGCCCACGTTCCAACCTTTCATCCTTGTCAACTAAGTGGCATGAACCACCATCATTAGCACACTATTGCCTTGAAAGTTCTACAAAAGCTCAGGCGGCTAGGCTTGCATGTTCTGCAAACTCAGCCACTGCTTGAGCAGCAGAGGTAGCATCCTTAAATTTCATGTTCCAATTCTGACTGCCAACCAAAAAATTACCATTACCATCTCCAGCAAATGATTGCCCATGTTCCAATCTTTCATCCTTGAAACCTAAGTGGCATGAACCACCATCATCAACACAATATTGCCTTGAAATTTCTACAAAAGCTTTGACGGCTAGGCTTGCATTTTTGCAAAATCAGCCGCTGCTTGAGCAGCAGAGATAGCATCCTTAAATTTCATGTTCCAATTCTGCATGCCAACCGAAAAATTACCATTACCATCTCGAGCAAATGATTGCCCATGTTCCAATCTTTCATCCTTGAAACCTAAGTGGCATGAACCACCATCATCAACACAATATTGCCTTGAAAGTTCAACAACAGCTCTAGCACCTTGGCTTGGATGTTCTGCAAACTCAGCCGTTGCTTGAGCAGCAGAGGTAGCATCCTCAAATTGCATGTTCCAATTCTGCCTGCCAATAGAAAAATTACCATTACCATCTCAAGGAAATGATTGCCCATGTTCCAACCTTTCATCCTTGAAACCTAAGTGGCATGAACCACCATCATCAACACAATATTGCCTTGAAAGTTCTACAAAAGCTCTGGCTGCTAGGCTTGGATGTTCTGCAAACTCAGCCGTTGCTTGCGCAGCAGAGCTAGCATCCTTAAATTTCATGTTCCAATTCTGCCTGCCAACAGAAAAATTACCATTACCATCTCCAGCAAATGATTGCCCATGTTCCAATATTTTATCCTTGAAATCTAAGTGGCATGAACCACCATCATCAATACAATATTGCCTTGAAAGTTCTACAAAAGCTCTGGCGTCTAGGCTTGCATGTTCTGCCAACTCAGCCGCTACTTGAGCAGCAGAGGTAGCATCCTTGAATTTCATGCTCCAATTCTGCATGCCAAATGAAGAATTACCATTACCATCTCCAGCAAAAGATTGCCCATGTTCCAACCTTTCATCCTTGAAACCTAAGTGGCATGAACCACCACCATCAACACAATATTGCCTTGAAAGTTCTACAAAAGCTCTGGCGGCTAGGCTTGCATGTTCTGCAAACTTAGCCGCTGTTTGAGCAGCAGAGATAGCATCCTTAAATTTCATGTTCCAATTCTGCATGCCAATCGAAAAATTACCATTACCATCTCCAGCAAATGATTGCCCATGTTCCAATCTTTCATCCTTGAAACCTAAGTGGCATGAACCACCATCATCAACACAATATTGCCTTGAAAGTTCTACAAAAGCTCTCGCGGCTAGGCTTGCATGTTCTGCCAACTCAGCCGCTGCTTGAGCAGCAGAGGTAGCATCCTTAAATTTCATGTTCCAATTCTGCATGCCAAATAAAGAATTACCATTACTATCTCCAGCAAATGATTGCCCATGTTCCAATCTTTCATCCTTGAAACCTAAGTAGTATGAACCACCATCATCAACACAATATTGCCTTGAAAGTTCTACCAAAGCTCTGGCGACTAGGCTTGCATGTTTTGCAAACACAGCCACTGCATGAGCAGCAGAGGTAGCATCCTTAAATTTCATGTTCCAATTCTGCCTGCCAACAGAAAAATTACCATTACCTTCTCCAGCAAATGATTGCCCATGTTCCAATCTTTCATCCTGGAAAACTAAGTGGCATGAACCACCATCATTAACACACTATTGCCTTGATAGTTCTACAAAAGCTCTGGCGGCTAGGCTTGCATGTTCTGCAAACTCAGCCACTGCTTGAGCAGCAGAGGTAGCATCCTTAAATTTCATGTTCCAATTCAGCCTGCCAACAGAAAAATTACCGTTACCATCTCCAGCAAATGATTGCCCATGTTCCAATCTTTCATCCTTGAAACCTAAGTAGCATGAACCACCATCATCAACACAATATTGCATTGAAAGTTCTACAACAGCTCTGGCGGCTAGGCTTGCATGTTTTGCAAATTCAGCCGCTGCTTGAGCAGCATAGGTAACATCCTTAAATTTCATGTTCATATTATGTCTGCCAATAGAAAAATTACCATTACCATCTCTAGAAAATGATTGCCCATGTTCCAACCTTTCATCCTTGTCAACTAAGTGGCATGAACCACCATCATCAACACACTATTGCCTTGAAAGTACTACAAAAGCTCTGGCGGCTAGGCTTGCATGTTTTGCAAACTCAGCCACTGCTTGAGCAGCAGAGGTAGCATCCATAAATTTCATGTTCCAATTCTGCCTGCCAACCAAAAAATTACCATTACCATCTTCAGCAAATGATTGGCCATGTTCCAATCTTTCATCCTTGAAACCTAAGTGGCATGAACCACCATCATCAACACAATATTGCCTTGAAAGTTCTACAAAACCTCTGGCGGCTAGGCTTGCATGTTCTGCAAACTCAGCCGCTGCTTGAGCAGCAGAGGTAGCATCCTTAAATTTCATGTTCCAATTTTGCCTGCCTAAAGAAAAATTACCATTACCAGCAAATGATTGCCCATGTTCCAATCTTTCATCCTTGAAACCTAAGTGGCATGAACCACCATCATCAACACAATATTGCCTTGAAAGTTCTACAAAAGCTCTGGCGGCTAGGCTTGCATGTTCTGCAAACTAAGCCACTGCTTGAGCAGCAGAGGTAGCATCCTTAAATTTCATGCTCCAATTCTGCCTGCCAATAGAAAATTTACCATTACCATCTCAAGGAAATGATTGCCCATGTTCCAACCTTTCATCCTTGAAACCTAAGTGGCATGAACCACCATCATCAACACAATATTGCCTTGAAAGTTCTACAAAAGCTCTGGCGTCTAGGCTTGCATGTTCTGCAAACTCAGCCGCTGCTTGAGCAGCAAAGATAGCATCCTTAAATTTCATGTTCCAATTCTGCATGCCAACCAAAAAATTACCATTACCATCTCCAGCAAATGATTTCCCATGTTCCAATCTTTCATCCTTGAAACCTAAGTGGCATGAACCACCATCATCAACACAATATTGCCTTGAAAATTCTACAACAGCTCTAGCAGCTTGGCTTGGATGTTCTGCAAACTCAGCCGTTGCTTGAGCAGCAGAGGTAGCATCCTTAAATTTCATGTTCCAATTCTGCCTGCCAATAGAAAACTTACCATTACCATCTCAAGGAAATGATTGCCCATGTTCCAACCTTTCATCCTTGAAACCTAAGTGGCATGAACCACCATCATCAACACAATATTGGCTTGAAAGTTCTACAACAGCTCTGGTAGCTTGGCTTAGATGTTCTACAAACTCAGCCGTTGCTTGCGCAGCAGAGGTAGCATCCTTAAATTTCATGTTCCAATTCTACCTGCCAATAGAAAATTTACCATCTCAGAGAAAATGATTGCACATGTTCCAACATTTTATCCTTGAAACCTAAGTGGCATGAACCACCATCATCAACACAATATTGCCTCGAAAGTTCTACAAAAGCTCTGGCGGCTAGGCTTGCATGTTCTGCCAACTCAGCCGCTGCTTGAGCAGCAGAGGTAGCATCCTTAAATTTCATGTTCCAATTCTGCATGCCAAATGAAGAATTACTATTACCATCTCCAGGAAATGATTGCCCATGTTCCAATCTTTCTTCCTTGAAACCTAAGTGGCATGAACCACCACCATCAACACAATATTGCCTTGAAAGTTCTACAAAAGCTCTGGCGGCTAGGCTTGCATGTTTTGCAAACTCAGCCGATGCTTGAGCAGCAGAGGTAACATCCTTAAATTTCATGTTCATATTATGTCTGCCAATAGAAAAATTACCATTACCATCTCCAGAAAATGATTGCCCACGTTCCAACCTTTCATCCTAGTCAACTAAGTGGCATGAACCACCATCATCAGCACACTATTGCCTTGAAAGTTCTACAAAAGCTCAGGCGGCTAGGCTTGAATGTTCTGCAAACTCAGCCACTGCTTGAGCAGCAGAGGTAGCATCCTTAAATTTCATGTTCCAATTCTGCCTGCCAACCAAAAAATTACCATTACCATCTCCAGCAAATGATTCCCCATGTTCCAATCTTTCATCCTTGAAACCTAAGTGGCATGAACCACCATCATCAACACAATATTGCCTTGAAAGTTCTACAAAAGCTCTGGCGGCTAGGCTTGCATGTTCTGCAAACTCAGCCGCTGCTTGAGCAGCAGAGATAGCATCCTTAAATTTCATGTTCCAATTCTGCATGCCAACCGAAAAATTACCATTACCATCTCCAGCAAATGATTGCCCATGTTCCAATCTTTCATCCTTGAAACCTAAGTGGCATGAACCACCATCATCAACACAATATTGCCTTGAAAGTTCTACAACAGCTCTAGCACCTTGGCTTGGATGTTCTGCAAACTCAGCCGTTGCTTGAGCAGCAGAGGTAGCATCCTCAAATTTCATGTTCCAATTCTGCCTGCCAATAGAAAAATTACCATTACCATCTCAAGGAAATGATTGCCCATGTTCCAACCTTTCACCCTTGAAACCTAAGTGGCATGAACCACCATCATCAACACAATATTGCCTTGAAAGTTCTACAACAGCTCTGGTAGCTTGGCTTGGATGTTCTGCAAACTCAGCCGTTGCTTGCGCAGCAGAGGTAGTATCCTTAAATTTCATGTTCCAATTCTACCTGCCAATAGAAAATTTACCATCTCAGGGAAATGATTGCACATGTTCCAACTTTTTATCCTTGAAACCTAAGTGGCATGAACCACCATCATCAACACAATATTGCCTCGAAAGTTCTACAAAAGCTCTGGCGGCTAGTCTTGCATGTTCTGCCAACTCAGCCGCTGCTTGAGCAGCAGAGGTAACATCCTTAAATTTCATGTTCATATTATGTCTGCTAATAGAAAAATTACCTTTACCATCTCCAGAAAATGATTGCCCACGTTCCAACCTTTCATCCTTGTCAACTAAGTGGCATGAACCACCATCATCAACACACTATTGCCTTGAAAGTTCTACAAAAGCTCAGGCGGCAAGGCTTGCATGTTCTGCAAACTCAGCCAATGCTTGAGCAGCAGAGGTAGCATCCTTAAATTTCATGTTCCAATTCTTCCTGCCAACCAAAAAATTACCATTACCATCTCCAGCAAATGATTGCCCATGTTCCAATCTTTCATCCTTGAAACCTATGTGGCATGAACCACCATCATCAATACAATATTGCCTTGAAAGTTCTACAAAAGCTCTGGCGGCTAGGCTTGCATGTTCTGCAAACTCAGCCACTGCTTGAGCAGCAGAGGTAGCATCATTAAATTTCATGTTTGAATTCTGCCTGCCAACAGAAAAATTACCATTACCATATCCAGCAAATGATTGCCCATGTTCCAATCTTTCATCCTTGAAACCTAAGTGGCATGAACCACCATAATCAACACAATATTGCCTTGAAAGTTCTACAAAAGCTCTGGCGGCTAGGCTTGCATGTTCTGCAAACTCAGCCGCTGCTTGAGCAACAGAGGTGGCATCCTTAAATTTCATGTTCATATTATGTCTGCCAATGAAAAATTACCATTACCATCTCCAGGAAATGATTGCCCATGTTCCAACCTTTCATCCTTGAAAACTAAGTGGCATGAACCACCATCATCAACACACTATTGCCTTGATAGTTCTACAAAAGCTCTGGCGGCTAGGCTTGCATGTTCTGCAAACTTAGTCACTGCTTGAGCAGCAGAGGTAGCATCCTTAAATTTCATGTTCCAATTCTGCCTGCCAACAGAAAAATTACCATTACCATATCCAGCAAATGATTGCCCATGTTCCAATCTTTCATCCTTGAAACCTAAGTGGCGTGAACCACCATTATCAACACAATATTGCCTTGAAAGTTCTACAAAAGCTCTGGCGGCTAGGCTTGCATGTTCTGCAAACTCAGCCGATGCTTGAGCAGCAGAGATAACATCCTTAACTTTCATGTTCCAATTCTGCCTGCCTACAGAAATATTACCATTACCATCTCCAGCAAATGATTGCCCATGTTCCAATCTTTCATCCTTGAAACCTAAGTGGCATGAACCACCATCATCAACACAATATTGCCTTGAAAGTTCTACAAAAGCTCTGGCGGGTAGGCTTGCATGTTCTGCAAACTCAGCCGCTGCTTGAGCAGCAGAGGTAGCATCATTAAATTTCATGTTCCAATTCTGCCTGCCAACAGAAAAATTACCATTACCATCTCCAGCAAATGATTGCCCATGTTCCAATCTTTCATCCTTGAAACCTAAGTGGCATGAACCACCATCATCAACACAATATTGCCTTGAAAGTTCTACAAAAGCTCTGGCGGGTAGGCTTGCATGTTCTGCAAACTCAGCCGCTGCTTGAGCAGCAGAGGTAGCATCCTTTAATTTCATGCTCCAATTCTGCCTGCCAACAGAAAAATTACCATTACCATCTCCAGCAAATGATTGCCCATGTTCCAATCTTTCATCCTTGAAACCTAAGTGGCATGAACCACCATCATCAGCACAATATTGGCTTGAAAGTTCTACAAAAGCTCTGGCGGCTAGGCTTGCATGTTTTACCAACTCAGCCGCTGCTTGAGCAGCAGAGGTAGCATCCTTAAATTTCATGTTCCAATTTGGCATGCCAAATGAAGAATTACCATTACCATCTCCAGGAAATGATTGCCCATGTTCCAACCTTTCATCCTTGAAACCTAAGTGGCATGAACCACCACCATCAACATAATATTGCCTTGAAAGTTCTACAAAAGCTCTGGCGGCTAGGCTTGCATGTTCTGCAAACTCAGCCGCTGCTTGAGCAGCAGAGGTAAAATCCTTAAATTTCATGTTCATATTATGTCTGCCAATAGAAAATTACCTTTACTATCTCCAGAAAATGATTGCCCACGTTCCAACCTTTCATCCTTGTCAACTAAGTGGCATGAACCACCATCATCAACACATTATTGCCTTGAAAGTTCTACAAAAGCTCAGGCGGCTAGGCTTGCATGTTCTGCAAACTCAGCCACTGCTTGAGCAGCAGAGGTAGCATCCTTAAATTTCATGTTCCAATTCTGCCTGCCAACCAAAAAATTACCATTACCATCTCCAGCAAATGATTGGCCATGTTCCAATCTTTCATCCTTGAAACCTAAGTGGCATGAACCACCATCATCAACACAATATTGCCTTGAAAGTTCTACAAAAGCTCTGGCGGCTAGGCTTGCATGTTCTGCAAACTCAGCCACTACTTGAGCAGCAGAGGTAGCATCATTAAATTTCATGTTCCAATTCTGCCTGCCAACAGAAAAATTACCATTACCATCTCCAGCAAATGATTGCCCATGTTCCAATCTTTCATCCTTGAAACCTAAGTGGCATGAACCACCATCATCAACACAATATTGCCTTGAAAGTTCTACAAAAGCTCTGGCGGGTAGGCTTGCATGTTCTGCAAACTCAGCCGCTGCTTGAGCAGCAGAGGTAGCATCCTTTAATTTCATGCTCCAATTCTGCCTGCCAACAGAAAAATTACCATTACCATCTCCAGCAAATGATTGCCCATGTTCCAATCTTTCATCCTTGAAACCTAAGTGGCATGAACCACCATCATCAGCACAATATTGGCTTGAAAGTTCTACAAAAGCTCTGGCGGCTAGGCTTGCATGTTTTACCAACTCAGCCGCTGCTTGAGCAGCAGAGGTAGCATCCTTAAATTTCATGTTCCAATTCGGCATGCCAAATGAAGAATTACCATTACCATCTCCAGGAAATGATTGCCCATGTTCCAACCTTTCATCCTTGAAACCTAAGTGGCATGAACCACCACCATCAACATAATATTGCCTTGAAAGTTCTACAAAAGCTCTGGCGGCTAGGCTTGCATGTTCTGCAAACTCAGCCGCTGCTTGAGCAGCAGAGGTAACATCCTTAAATTTCATGTTCATATTATGTCTGCCAATAGAAAAATTACCTTTACCATCTCCAGAAAATGATTGCCCACGTTCCAACCTTTCATCCTTGTC